>NW_009953703.1:273452-279559 GCF_000747805.2 Chaetura pelagica | reverse complement strand
TTCCCTAATGACCCTGACCCAGAATAAGTGCAAGCCTGCTTAAAACACTGCTTCACCATTTAGGAAAATTTATGGAGCTGTAAGTACTGAACATTTGGTCACAGCACTTTCACTACAGGTTTGCCTAATGAGTCTGTAATCATCATCTTCTTGTTGAGGAATTTCATCCCAACAGGGCCGGTCTGACATGCACTGAGGTGCTCCCATTTTCAGGAGGAGGAAGAACCCCACAGGAAAGGGGCTGGTGGCAGTGGTGGGTCAGTGCAGGGACTGCAGCTGGGACCCTCTGGAAAGGGAAGGTGTGCTGGGATATGTGTCTTGACACCACTACCACTCATTGCTCACTTTTAGACTGTATTCCAAAACCAAGTCTAACATTTAACTTTTTTAAAAGTGTAAGTTTTGTGATAAATCTATCACATTTAAAGTGCACACAGAAAAAAGAATATTTTAACTGTGATGTTCAAAGACATTTTGGGTGTCTCGCTTGCTTTTTCAGAGTCCTGAACTGCTGTAAATATACTCCATATACTTGAAAAACAGCATAAAGTTTTTGAAAGTACAATTTATATAAAGGTGACCTCAAAAGTGAACCATCGCCACAGGCAAAAACATGTTACCAGAAACTCCTCGGAGACAGGGGTCTTATTCTTCCCTTCCTTAAGCTGGTTTTACACCAAAATATGTCTGCATATCATGCTGGAGTTGTGATTTACACCAGCGAAGGATTGCAGAGTCAGGATCCCTCAATAAGAAGGATGTTTATAAACTGGGAAACCTGTATCTCTACCCTCTTGCCACTGATGCCACTTCCAGCCACGGGCAGCAAATGCGGACAGGGAAGGGAGCACTCCCCTCCTGCAGCCTGAGGGCCTTGGAAAGGCTGCAGTGTGCCTGTGAAGTAGGGAAAACCATGCCACTGACATTCCCTTTCCCACTAATTTTTAAAGAAAAACGATTGCCTTCAACCTGAAATGCAGCTTGCTCTAGCCCTGAGTGGTGGAGCATATTTTAACATTAAAATTTTGTTAGGTAAGCTTTCTTTTTTGAGGGGCTGAGTGGCGTAAGAAACACAGTTTCTTAAAATTTAGGTTTAGTGTCTTCAGAACATCTTTTAATTAAATATCTTTTGGCCACGTACACTTCCTTTGCACAAGAGTATGTCCTGATATTATTTTTATGTTGCAAACTACAACACAAATCTAACTGCTTTTTATGAAATCTGTTCAGCACACGCTCCTCAGAGAGACCAAAGCAAATTTGTTGAATGTTTCATGGTCACCAAATTTGATTCATGTGTCCCCTCAAAAAAACCCCACAACCATTCCTGTCAAAGAATTCTCACAGCTGTCAACAGATACATGTTATTCAGGAAAGGAAGAAGCCAACTAGCAAAAAGCCACATCCTAAGTCACATCGGTTTGAATCTTAGAGGAAATAGAAAGAAAAGAAAGGAAAAAATGTTTCAAATAATTTCCATAAATGTGCTTGAAGAGAATGCAGTCCTGAAGACAGCACAGTGTGTAGGACATCAGCTGGGTGTGGGTCCTTCAGCTCCAGGAGAGCAGGTTGCATCTCCTCCCCCTTGGCCAGCCCTGAGATACTACCTGGCAGTACCCAAAGGCTGTACATTGCTCAGAGCATATTATTACAAAACAGCTCTTCAATAAGCATCCAACATGTATTATATTTTTCTGCCTCCTTCTGAAGTCTGTACCAGAGTAAATCTCAGCATCTACAGGCTAAAGACCAGAAATTTGGAGGCTAAGCCTTGAACATAAAGTCGCTAACTTTAAAGAAAATCAGGGCTTCTTAGATGTTGCTGTGGATCAGATCCTGTGCAAACACACGGTGAAGTAGCCAAGAGGAGAGCAAGTCATGCAGAGAGAGAAAAGATGGCTCAGAGAGTGCCAAGCCCTTAATTGGGATGTACAACACCCCCGTGAAGAAGGTGTTATTATCCCCATTTTTACAGATGGGAAATTATTTTAGGTGTGACTTTTTTTCATTTGCTCATAGTATTAATTTGAAGAAGAAAAGCAGAATGGACTGCTGTGGCTTCCCTGCTAGAAAGGAAAACAAATGTCCCTGAGAAAACATCTTGCAGAAGGAACACAGCACTTGCCATTTCTCCATTTGGGTTTCAGAGGTGACTTCCTCAACTGCAGCAATATATTCTGAGAGCCCCAGTGGTGAAGGTAAGGAAGGTAGTCAGCATGTATAGAATTTACAGCTTCTACTTTCTATTTATGTCCTGTAATATCCTGCCCCAGATCATTCTCTGCCCCTGATGGTTTGTCTTTAGAGGGCATTTGTCATGGTGTTGGAGGATTTGGAAAAAAAAAAAAAAAAATACAGAGCCCATGTGGAAGAATAATCTAGAAGGTTGTTGGAAGTTGAAAACCAGATTAATTCATTTTTCTATCAATGATATAGGACTTAGTTTAGTTGTTAATAAACAGCTAAGCTCATAATTAGTTATGAGCTTTTGAGACTACCCCATCTAGTATGAATTTAACAGGCAATACCACAGCAGTGTCCTGACCCCCTGCCAGAGCCAGAACAGAATTCAATATTAAAATGTGAACTTACATAAGAGGACGATATTTGGGTCACAACCATTCCACCTAGACTCTCAGTGAACCACCCCATTGCAAAGGATTTCCACCTACAGCTGCCAGAAAGGGAAACACTAAGCTTAGCTGCAGATTTCTTGTGGTTTCTGCTGAGAAGGAAATCTCACCTGCTTCCCTACTCCTCAGCAGGTTTTATTTCATATATTTACTCATTCTCTTATCTTTCATCAAAACCACTTCTTGCTACTACCCAGCTTGTAAGGAGGAGCTTTTGTCCACGTTTCTGCTGTGCTTTGTTATGTAAGATCATCCCAGACAATTCAGCTTTTATTTCTGCATATCAGAGTTAATTACTGAGACCAAGTTTCATTAGCACAATAGGTTTGTTATTCCAATTTTATGTCTTTCTCAATATCTAATGGAAAGATTCTTTCCTTCTCAATACTTGTTGGTATTTGTTGGTTTTATTTTTAACTCAATACCATGATCTGTGTCAACTTTTTGTTGTTTTAAAACTTTAGCTGCAAGATTGACACAATGACCACGTTTGTGTCCTCACAGCAGGTGGAACAAAATATTTCACCAAAGCCAGGGAGCTATCATATGATCAATCACACTGTGTCCTTTTCCTTGAAGTCTAATTGCATCCTACCAGCAGGATCCTCCTTCCTCATTGATTACCTCCCTCCCTTTATTTCTTACTGATTCATTTCTCCCATTCTCAGCTTTAATTAACAGGGATGTCTTTTCTTCTCCCAGACAATTAGAAACTCCTCGACAAGCAATGAGACCACTACGATGCATCCACGGTCACATGAAGAGATAATAGCCCCACTGCTGCAGCTTCTAACCCCTACTTGCAGCTGAACTTGTTTAGCTTTCTATGAATCTTGTGTGTGTATATGCATTTTTAAAGCATTTCCAGAGAAAGCCTATTATCTTTCCATACCAACAACGAGTCAATGAAATTCTTTTGCATTCTGCAGCTGCAAGTGCCTTATCTCTCATAGACTGGCAATCATTTTGCTTTCATGACTGACTTTTTGTAGTTTGTTGAAAAAATATGTAGCTTTGTCCTTTTTCTTCTGTTTTGACTCTTGGCAATGGAATGATAGCAACTGATGGACTCTGTCTCTAGGTGCATTTACAGTGATAGGAACTTATTGGAGTGTAAATGTATTGCAAGGAGAATGATATTACCAGGTTATATAAATGATACTGTAGAAATAGCATGGGGAAAAAAATCTAATTAAAGATATATCTGACAAGAGTTTTGATTGTACTCAGCTAAACCTGAAAGCAACCACTTAGGTTTGACACAGAATTCTGTCTTCCTGAATGCGTATGTAAACCTATTGACTTTGAGACAGTATTTCTTCTCATATTGGTGTGTGGGTATGGAAAAAACAAGGCTGGGTAAGTTGGTTTCAAGGTTGGATGACTTGACTATGTTTTCTAGGCACCTTGAATGGCAGGGAAAAGTTGAAAGGTTTCTTTAATACGAAACGTCCTTCCTTTTGGATGTATAGGAGAAGGTTATGAGGTTCTGTGGTACACAAAGGCCTAAGAAGCAGAATTGGAGACACGTGATTCTTAGAGAAGTTGTTTTTGCTGCATTTCTGGATAGAGCTCAGATCTTAGCTGTTTTAGGAGCTCTTTCTTTAAATGCATAAGAACTACATCAGAGCTCGATTAAATTCACCACTGTGCAGATAGCAAACCTATGAGGTACTTGCTTTCAACTGAAGACCTACTTGAAACTACAGGAATAGAAGTAAACATTTTTTTTAGTGCTGGTAACAGCGTTGCACATCTTGATTGTCAGCTGGTGCAAGACCCCTGCGTCTTACGTCCTTTGCCTCTGGGATTATAACATCTCCCAGGTTAAATATAACTTGCAGTAATTTATGCTTCCTTGTTCATACTCACATTCCCTGTTTACCTGTCAGCCACATACCACACAGTGCAGCAGTCTGGTACAAAGGCACCATGTACTGGAAAACATCTCACCTCCCTGAAGAAAATCTGAAAGCAGGTTTAGAAAACACAATCTGATTTGTCATAAAAGCAACATTTTAAGTGTTGACATGGATACCAATATTTGGATAACAGTTAGTTAAATTTCTTTCTGACTACACAGGCATCTGTCCTGGCTTTGTCTGAGATAGAGTTCATTTTCTTGCTAGTATCTGGTATCATGCTGTGTTTTGGGTTTTAAAGTTGATAACACAGCAATGTTTTAGGTGTTAAGGACTTTTCAGCTTCACTTGCCTTACCAGTGAGAAGGCTGGAGGTGCACAAGAAGCTGGGAGTGGACACAGCCAGGACAGCTGCCCCAAACTGCCTAGAGGGGTATTCCATATCATATGATATGTATAATGGGGGGAGCTGGCTGAGAAGCCGCACTCACAGCTCAGAGGTGGGCTGCTCATTGGTCAGTGAGTGCTGAGTAATTGCATTGTGCACCACTTGTTTTGTATAACTTATTAATAGTAGTAGTAGTATCAGTATTTTTTTCTTTTCTGTCCTGTTGAACTGTCTTTATCTGATCCCATGAGCTCTTCTTTTCCCCCCCCTCACTCTCCTCCCCATCCCACTGCAGGGGGAGGAACGTGTGAGCAACTGCGTGGTGCTTAGTTGCCTTCTGGGGTTAAACCATGACAGCATTGAAATACTGTGTCTTCAATAGCAACCTTATCTGTGGAAAGCTGCCAAGGCCTTGAGAGAAGAGCCAAACAAGGCAAATAAGGACGTTCAGGGAGTGGCAAAGGTGTCTTAAAACAGGGCCGTAACAGTGAGAGAAGGAACAGGAAGGGCAATTTAGCAGTCTCAGAAGTGAGCAGTCATGAAAAAGAGCTCGTGGAGCTTGCATTATGTATGGGATGCACAAGAGAGCTGTTTTTGACTGCATTTGTTTCCAAGCAGAAGCATATTATCCCAGTGCAAACACATCATGCAGATGATTGACCAAAAACTGCAGAGAATAATTTAATCTCTAACTTTGCCAACCTTTATTTACTGGGCTAATTAACCACACCAGAGGCAAACTGGACTGTTGCTGCCCCAAAAATATGCCAAGATACTGTCCAGTAATTCAATTAATCTTGAGTTGCATTGTTCTTGGTTCTACTTGTGTGTTGCATATACTATGACAAATTTTTTGTTCTTGTGTGAAAGACATGTGAGAACAGCTTCTGCAGTCAGGTGCCATCCAATTGATTTAAGAACTCACAAAATCAAAACCAAAGTATCAAATACGTCCTTACTCCTGAAGCCATGTCATAAAAGTAAAAAATCAAACCCAATATTCTTAACCTAATTAGACCTGAGTATTCACCAGAGGTACCTTCTCTAGCTGATCATGATGTGTCACATCAGCTGCCTGCACTTTGTGTTCTCTGGGTAGCACTTTCTCCCTTGATCTTTCAGAAGTGTGGGCTACAATATAACTTATTGTAAGACACTGACTACGATGAGAGCTTTTGAGTTTTGACCCTCCACTCTTACAGTCAGGTCTAATGAAACAATTCC
>NW_009953703.1:103461-273427 GCF_000747805.2 Chaetura pelagica | reverse complement strand
CAATATACAAATGAACAAAAAATGAACAAAAGAAACAAAATAGAGAAGCAAAGACTAAGCTCAATCTTCCAGAGTAGAAAAGGAAGACTAAGAAGCAAAAATATCCTTGCTGATTCCAGAAAACAGACTTCAATTGATAAAGATCTCGCCAATATGGATCTTCCCTTCCAATCTGGAGCACTCCTGCAGGCACAACCCCTTTCTGGTGATAAACCTTTATCTGTTTTGTAAGACACTGAATATGTACATCACCTATGGTTTGACAGCTTTGCAGGTGTCAGATTCTCAACGTTGTAGTGTGCTTCCCGTCTTTTTATGACGTGGCACTGCAAATTCCCCAGCATCGGTGACAACAGTCCATACAGTGATCTACCACAACTAAATTAACTGTGCAATATCAGCAATCAGTAGTGACAGACTTTAATTAGAGGTCCAGTAATGATACTAAGTTGGTGACTGGCCACAGCCTTCTCTGCAGTTTGGCCAGGTAGGTAGAGTGTCTATAAAAATAATTGAGCAATCTTCTGCTAAGCTCTTCCCCTTGCTCCAATCTCCTGTTTCCATTGGCATGGCAGTACACCACCATGCTTTGGTATCAGCTCTGCTTTGCCACTGTGAATCCCAAATTGCAATCCAAATATTTCCTCTTTGCATTAGAGGAGAGTGCTGCAAAGCCCATGGTCCAGGTGCCAGGCGCAGCGTGCATGAGGCGTTTGGCAAGGGATGCTGATGAGCTGAAATTTTCAGTCGGTGAGCATAGCAATACGGGGATATTTCTGACTAAAGACATTTTAATTACACAACAAAAGTTGAGATAATAGGCAACCTGGCACTATCAGGCTGTGGAAAAAAACAGAGCCAGCTTACAGGGCTACCAACATTCCCACAGTGGGACACAGCTGATATAAATTCCATCCTCTGTTTCTTGTCATTAGCTCTGCCCTGCTTAAGAAAAAGAAGGAAAAGAAATGCAGTATCTTTTACAATTCTACCTCTTTGTATGTGAGTGTATGACAGGAAATGGATTCTAACATTTTGCCAAGAAAACTGTAAAAACAACATTCAGAAGTACCTCTGTAAAATTCTGATTACGCTTTACATCTGCTGAAAAGACATGAAGGCTTCACTGATATGGGAATAATCCATCAGTTTTTACCATGTCTAATTATTCCTTGACCAAGTGGTGCTTGTGGAAGAGGGTTGGAAAATGCTCTTAACTTCTCATGACCTCCAGCTGTGGCAAGCCTTGCCATCAGTGTTAATATTGCTAGAACTACATGCATGAAATCCTGGTTAAAATGAGAGTAATTCCAAGATCTAACAACTTCAGGAAGGACAAGATTTTCCTTAATATCATACATTTGTTTTTCAATGAGATTACTTAGATTACTCTTTCTCCTACTCTCACAATGTGTTGTTGGCTGAACACGAAGCCAGGCAGCTGGCCTGTTATGAACTTTTAAAGTTATGAACTTTTAGTACATAACTCCTGTAGTGTTCATACCCCTCCTCAAGTTCACCATTATTCTCTAGGACATGTTCTCCAAGTATGAAAATGGGATCTTTCCAGAAACTGCATATTCAGAAAGAGCTAATTGCTCACCTGGTTATCAGCAGCTCATGTCCAGAACATCTTTATGGCTACTGACATGTGAAACCTGTCTCTTCCATACTAGCTGTGTCTCTGCACCAGACAGAGGGAGAAGCTGTGTAGAAGGAGCAGCGTTGTGTTCCATGGTGACTGTCAGAGGCTGGTTTGTGCCATGCACCAGGTCCTGCTGCTTTGCTCTCCGTTGTTGAGGTGTACACCAGGCCCATCCCTGGTGCAGGGTTGCAACGTGCATCTTGGCTCAGCATGCAGGCAAAGACATTGCTCATCTCTCTGGGGTGGGAGCAGACCCTGGTTGTACCTCTGTGCAGTGTCCTACCTGGATGTGCATGGCTGTTTCTGCATTGAATGCGAAGATGTTAATTCAAAATTTCAGGTCAGTAAACCGAATTGCAGGAGGGTTTTTTTGTGTTTTAATAACATTCTACAGTGTTTTCACACCACAGAAATCTTCATTTCATGTTATAGAAGTCTTGATTTTATCTCAGTGTGATTGAGATATTTAATGCAACATCCCACCGAGGAGCCGGTTCTGCTGTGTAGCTGCTCCTTTCCCCTGCTCCAGTTGTGCAGTTTTTGCTAGGAAGAAAATCTCCCTGCAGCCATTTTTGGACACGCAACAGAGAGAGGAGGAGAGAAAAAATGTCTCCTTTCAGAGTAAAGTTTCCTTGTTCAAGCTAAGTCACCCACATCTATTTTATACACACACACACACACATATAAGTGTTTATAAACACATCAGTGTAACTGCAGCACTTAACACCCCTCATGGACAGCAGCTGCCACTGCTCCACAGATGGAAGATAGCTCATGAAAGCATCCTTTAATGAGCTGCAGTATAATGAGAATCCAAATATACACTGGCAAAGATCTACCAGACCATGAAGATCCTTCCCTGTTTACTGGTGAAAGAACTAGATTTTCTAGGTTTTATGGGAGACTTTTAGTTTCAAGGGTTTTCTTCAATTTAGTGCTGTGGATTTTAAAAAATAATCTTATATTAAGCAACTCTAAATCTCCTGTTTTCAAAAATATACTACACTATAATAAAGATTTAGGAAAAAGAAATCAAACAACTAGCCAACCCCTTAGCAAGTTAATCTTACACATTTCCTTATTTAAATATGTAACCTTCTAAGTATATTTAGAGCCTTATAGTGTTCATTACTCTGATTAAACTTCAGTCCATATAAGGTACTACACATGAGTCAGTACATCCCAGGCCCAGGCACTTTTCATAAAATCACAGAATGTCTTGGGTTGGAAGGGACCTTTAAAGTCCGCTGAACAGTCCACCCATCAAATCCATATGTTTCCAATTTCGAGAGAAGGGTTTTGTGGGGAACTGTGTCAAAGGCCTTGCAGAAGTCCCTTGTCCACTGATGCAGTTGTTCCATTGTAGAAAACCACTAGGTTGGCCAGGCAGGATTTGCCCTAGTAAAGCCATGTTGGCTGTCCTGGATCATCTCCCTGTCCTACATATGTCTTAGCATATCTTCTAGAAGGATCTTTTCTCTGAACTCCATCAGTTTGTCCATACTTCTTGGTCACATAACTTTGTACACTGTGTATCTATTAGAAAGCCCTTTTGAAGCTCAGTGCATTGCATGAGAAAGCTGACATTCCACAGCAACAGATCTTTCTTCATTTAGCATTTTTACTTTATTTATTGCTATCTGGGTATTTTGATCTTTAATGTGTTGCTGTTAAGTGTTCAAAAGGAAATGAGATATCTTCTCCTAGGTCAAGAGTTTTTCTTTTCCAAGATGTCTTAGTTGTCTCATAGAGATTTCAAGCATCAGATGTTGCATCCATTTTCATGGTCTTATTATTCTCTTTTGCTGTAGGAGGGGAGACAGCTATTTTTAAATACCATACCTACACGTTAGGCAATGTATAGAGCAGGGAAGGGATCCTGCAATTTAGAATAAACGACAATGTTTCTGATTATTCTAAACCTGCACAGCTGCTGAAACTGTTGCTATGTTACATGAAGACATTTTGTGGTTCCAGACATTATTGAAGAGCTGTGCCAGATAAAAAACAATGTGATGCAATTCTGGTATGTCCTTTTGGGGTTAATGCAAAATTTGGAAAGGTTATTACAGAAATTTACTTCAAAGTAAAGAAAAATCCACTGCTTGGAGCTTAATTGTGAGAAATGTAAGTGCCAACATATTCCCTTAGGGTTATTATTCAGTTGGTTTTTTATCTTTTTTTTTTTTTTTTTTCAAAACCTGCAATATTTTTCTGTTTATCAGCCATGCTCATTTTCTACAGACTTAAGAAACCTATAAAGCTTACAGATTGATGCTACACACAGAGATTTTCTGTTTGTTATTTCACATACTTTGGTTGGAAAAGTCTAAAAGATAGGCTACTGTTTTGTTACTCGAGTTAGGGTATGTCAGGAAGCAGAAAATATTACAAATTCATGCTGTTCTCTCTTGAAGAACACAAATCTTGAAGACCTGAAAAGTACATAACAGAAATAGCTGTACCAACTCCAAACACACAGAGAAATAACTGTGACACTGCATTCCTTCTGTGCCTGCTGATGGAGCTGAGCTTGTCCAGTCCAGTTTAACATGATGATGTCTTCAGGGTGAACATAAGAGCAAACACTTTATCCTTCTCAGTTGCAGAGACTGACTGGCAAGTTCCTACTCTAGAAAGTCCCTCAGAAGTGACAGCAACAGCTAAATGATAAAGTCTTTATTTGTTGGTGTTTGGGTTTGTTTCATGTGAAAAATAGCAAAGAATGAAGCTTTTCTTGTAAAGAGGAAAAGCAGCCAGGTTTTCTATTTAGCAGTTGTGAGCCTAATGTCTAAAAAGCCACTTAATGAGAACAGCAATGCAGGAAGTGATTTCCCTATAGATGTTGTCAGAGTGGGCTCCAAAGAGACTGTCAAAAATCTACTGTATAATAGTGTTCAGGTTTTCAGTAAGACTGAAGTTTTGCTAGCAGAACAGATTAGTTATCAAATACTTTGAGTGATGATTTGAATTAGGCTGTTATTTGCACACTATGCTAAGTGAAGAGTAGTACATAATACACGATCTGTAAAAGGACTAGAAATCCAAATGAAAAAACAGAAAAATCACAGTTCCTGCTTCGTTCTATTTAGGGATACAAGTGCATGACTTCATGGCTTCTCTCAGGGCACTGAGATGACTGCTCTGGGCTCAGTTAATCCATCTGAGCCATTGCCTTGAGCCTTCTGTCCTCATCCTCCTCCTTTGACATTGCTCATCCTTTCTTCCCAATCCCTCCTCCCCCCTACTCTTCCCAATTAAGCACAATCTCCTAAACATTAGAGGTAAAATAAGAGCTGTGACAGTGACTAGTGGTAAAACACTCAGCAATTAAAAGGAAAAGGATGTTCATCACAGGACCTGATTTAAAGCTCTTATCACAGTATTAATAATTTGGTGCCATGCCAGTCACCAAATGCTCCAGGCATCAAATTCACTCAGCTTCTCCTTGTCCATTCCTGAGGTGGCTGCTGCAGTCCCTTGTAGCCAAGGGGCTGCAGGTAAATACAGCAGGTGGTTAAAATGCTAAACACAAGGAAACTCCACTTTTGCCAAAATCCCAGGAGAAATCTGAAACCATCTTTCAGTGCATTTCAATTTCCACATTAATTTCAAATGATAAGGATGAAATCTGAACAATGCAGATTGTCAAATAATTGGGACAGATCTACATAAAATGTTCCAGTCTCCAGAAAAAATCCATAAATTATATATCTTGATTTAGAAAGATGATGTGAGTGTCCCAGCATTACTAATGAAAGGCCATGAGCATCATTCTGATGCCAGTAAGTTTTGGAGCTGCCCAAGAAACCAGAGGATTCATCCATAGCTTCTTGAACTTAAAAGAACAGTGAGGTACCCAACACCACATGAGAATTGTAAGCAAAGACCTGAACATCTTTTTTCTTTTATTGCTATCATCAGTGTCAGGCCTTTTGCAAATACAGAGTGAGCCTTTTTTAAATTTTTTTTTGTAGCTGCACAGGAACATACAGAATTCAAATAGTTTTCCTATGTTAGTAATAATACAGCCTTTTCCCCTCAGAGAAAACAAATAGCTGCAATTCACAGGCAACACAGACAGAGTGAGAAGAGCAATGACAGTCTGTATAGATTCTTATATAACAACTCTGTAGGTGCAGAAAGTGTAAAAAAGAAAAAAAGTGATGTGTGTGTATACATATATATATATATATACATAAAGCCTTTGTGGGCCAGCAATTTTGGTTTTGATATTGTTTAGATTTACAGTGGTTCTGAGTTTTGTTTGTTGAGTTGTATTTCTTAATGATCAACTTGCTGCAGTAAATAATTCAGGAAATCATCCTGTACTCTATTGCTTTTTGGGCATATGGATTTTTTTTTCTCTCTCTTCAAAGCTTGAGTTTCTACTGTATGTTGAAAATTTCAAAGCTCTCCAAGGAACTGAATACAGGTTTTGTAATTATAACAATTTCTAGCCTAGCACCTGTACATCTGCTGTACCCTTTAGGGAATAGAGCAAAACAAAATGTATCAATTCCCCCTGGATAAAATGTGACAGGATTTCTATTTTCTATTTCTCCAGAGCAACTAGGCTTATTATTTTTAGAACATTAGGGACTGCTATTAAGCAGTAGTGGAGTGTCGTGAAAACAGAGACAAGATGCACAGCATAGCCCTTCTAAACAGCACTGACTGCCCAAGTACAACTTCTACAGTGTGCAACTGGATTTTCATAGCTGAAATAGATATACAGGACTTTACAGTATCAGTCTTTTACAGAAAGATAGCTTGAGGTCTTCCACAAGAAGCTACCATTAACTGCTTTTGGTCTCATGGAAACATCTTTCAAAAGAAACCATTTAAAGGTGTTCTAGTCTGATAAGTGTAACAAATACTGCAAATTTCCACATTCGTGGTTTTTTTTTTTGTTTTAATTTCCTGAAATAAACCTTACACTGTGCATGCACACATGCACAGGCAATTTAAAGTATTATGTGCAATTGAACTTTGTGAAAGGTTTTTTATAATGCCATTCTGTATCACCATGCTGCATGCATATTATTTCATGTAAAAGGCAATGCTGAAATAGTACACTGAGCTATAAAATAAATATTATGCTCTAAAATGGAAGTATTATTTTTCTAGGGACAGCTTTTCCTCCTTTTCATCCTTGGAAATTTTTTGGAAGTATAACAAAATGAAAATGATCTACTCAGTTTTCACCTGTGTTGCTCCTAATCAGAACAAAAGTTCAGGTGAACACCCAAAAAGGTGTTAAATTTGTAGGGAGAACCCAGCCCTGGTTAAGTTAATGGCAAAATTCCCATTTCACCTTGGTGTGTTCCCAAATCACCCTTGATGGTCGGTTACCTTTCTGCCTCTGTTATCATTTTAATTAAGCTGCTGCTGTTTTTTAATTATAAGCACACATTGGGTTGTGTCTCTTGTGCTGCTTTTATGTATTCTCCCATTCAGACTTTGAAAGCTGAAGAGGAACACCTGATTAAAAAGGATATGGGAGTATTGCTTTCACTGCCCACTCTGCTTTCTTGAATATCTCAGTGTGAGGGGGCACTGGGAGCATCAAGCTCTGCTGCACTGGTGCTTTGCTGTTGCTTGAGCAAGAACAGTATGAACACAGATGATCCAGAGGGCTGGAGCAGCTCTGCTATGAAGACAGGCTGAGAGAGTTGGGATTGTTCAGCCTGGAGAAGAGAAAACTCCAAAGAGACCTTAGAGCACCTTCCAGTGTCTGAAGGGCCTACAGGAAAGCTGGAAAAGCTCCTCTCCAGGAGCTGCTCTGTCTGTCTCTGACCAAAGAGATGGCCTTTTTCAACCCAGAATCAGGCACAGACCTCAGCTGCCCATATAGAGGACAGGAGGAAGAAAAGCAGCTGCTCTTATATCCAGCTGTACCACCATGCTTTCAAAGTCCTGCTCCTCCCTTGCTGCCAAGTCCCCTGGTCCTGCTCTCAGACACTCTGTTCTTTAACAATCATATTTTTTTCTTGAAAACCAGGGAATTGGCCTGAGCTCTTTCTAAGCAAGATGTAGCTTGGACAGTGGATTGAATGACAGAGCCATAAAGAAACAAGGAGATAAGAATAACTAAAAGCTAAGAGATGTCAAGGACAGCTTTTTAAAGCTCTCCTCAGCTGCAGGTGGTGTATGACTGTAAAAGGCTGCTCCTAATTCAATCCAGTTTAGTTTAAGTGACTGCTGAAGAATGGTTTAAACTGCCCTGCTCACCTTTGTGCTGAGATGGACTAGTTTCACTTACACAGTCAATCACTGCACTGCAGCTAGAAACTTAGTTCAGGGCACAGCCCAAAATGAGACAACTGCCAGAACTGCTGTGAGTCCCTCTGGGCAAGAACATAGACAGCAACTGAATTACCCACCTCCTGATAATCCAGTCCAAAGTCCTCATTTTCCTACAAAACACAGTTTAGAAGATGTTTGCTTCCTAAGTCCCTGCAAAGCTCTGGTTTGCCCACCCTGCATAATGCTGTTATGCTCTTGGAATCTCTTCTGGAGCTTGGGTTATTTCTTGAACTGTGCGGACATGCACACAGTGAGCCCAGGTACTTTCAGCTGCTCTTGTATGGACATGCCTTGGCTAAATTTGACCTAGGAATGTAATGTCTTTCCTTCCTTTAATTAGTCCCTGCAGTGAGCAAGGATCTTAGGGACTGAGTCCCTGTAACACATGAGGCTTTTTTTTTTTTTTTTCTTTCTTTCTTCTTTTTGAAGTGCATAAAATAAGGCACATCAGGAGACAAGGGCCCATTTCCTTAGGTAAATAATTAATCCATACACCAGACCTACTTTGCAACCAGCTCAGGGCGTAAAGAGGGTTTTGGCAAAACAGAAAGCTTATGGAAATACTTGCTGATGTGCAAAAAGTCTCCAAGTAGCTTGTTTCTCACTTTGCTCCAAAGCCCTCCTCTCTGGGCAGTCCATGTTTCAGTGCATCCCAGTTTCTTCCCATGATCCCTTCTTAGCCACAGGAGACATATGCAACACATGGGAATGCAGACTAAGTGTTCTTGTTTAGACCTGGCCAGTCGGCTCCAAGGAGTAATAACTCTGCTTGCTGTGGGAGTGAGGTTACCACATCCACCTCCATTGACCTGAAGGTCAAAGTTCTCTCCTTGACATGTTCTGCCAAGAGAGACAAGCTGTTTTCCCTTTCCTCTATTGAATGAACTTCCAGGAACTAATGTGGTTGGCAGAGTAAAGGCAGCAATCACTGACTAATGCAAGATTTTGCCTGGGTTTTAGCACTATTGGTGTTGTCACTGGCTTGCAATCAGGAGTATGACAGGACTTTCCTGCTCCCTCTGTCCAAAGCTTCTTAAAGCAACTCTCTTCTCTATCTCAAAGGACATTGCACTTGGGCAATTTTTTTCTAATCTACATTTTTCATATCATTCCTGTCACTTTGACATTTGGAATAAAAACCCAGGGTGGTGTAAACAAACTTTTTAGCTAGAAGGGACGGCTAAAAGGGATTGATAGTATCAAAAATGGATCTTGCAGTGATGCTCTTTATCTCTTCCCTTCCTCTGCCTTACAGTCCTTTATCTCTTTGCTACTTGGAGCACAGAACTTCTCAGTTCCTGCTATCTAAATTACAGGTCTTTCAGCAGTTTGTTAAGTGTAAGGAAACATGGATCTTTTGTGTGATTCAGGAAAGCTCTCATTTTGTTAGTTACTAAGCCAGCACTCACAGCACACTGTTATTTAGAGGTTTCTCATATGGTATCATGTGTCTGAAGGCATAGCAACCACAGCATCAGAGTGAGAATGAAAAATATGACCTCAGAAAATCAACTGAGGAGGGAGATGTTTGAGAATGTGCAGAACATTTGAGCACCAACTCAGAGTAGATGTTATTAACCTTTTCACTCATTTTGAAAAGTTTGCCATAGATATGTGGTCCTTGACAATAAACTGAAAGGCAGTTCTTTGGAGACGTGCATCGGATGAAGAACATGGTTAATTGCATTGACAATTAAGTGATGAAAGCTTGTGTTCTTTTCAGAGAGGAAAAGTGGCTTGGTCACCCTTTGCCATGTTCTACTAATTGAAAGTATTTCAGAAACTGAAAGACTTCTAAAAATCAAAATGGAAAATAATATCTTCTGTCTGAAGAGTTCAGCCTGCAAAATTTACTTAGAAGGAGGAGGGGTAGAAATGGACCTTTAACTCAAGGAGAGAGAAAACCATTGGAGTTAAATTTAATGTAGGCTAGGAAATAGCTCTCCGGGCAGAGTTGATATGCATATTAAATGTTGACATATTTTGAAGGTCTTCTTACTCTATTTTTAATCCTCTTCCTGTCTTGTTAGTGGACACAAAATTAAAAGTTAAAGGTAATACAGGAAAACAGCCTCAGGATCCTCACTAAGCAACAAATGAAAATTGCATACCATTTCTATGGACATGAAGAAGAGAGTGCAAAGTATCCCTTTTTTGGTTTGTATTGGCAGTAAGTGGATGACAATTACTCTCCCTTTTCTGTAGAGGATGATGGGACTTAATATGCAGTTCAGAAGTTCTCAGATAGTTTCAAACTAATTCTCTCATTCTGAATGTGCTCAGTGTTCTGAGGATAAAGCACATCTCACACAGACCATCTTAGTGCTTGAGCAAAAACACTAATGTTCAATCAGTGCTGTGCTCCCTTTTTCATTAATCATTTTCCCTGTATTTTTTCAAAATTGTATGCTTTTCACGAGATAGAAGAGTCTGTAATTCTCCTATTGGTGTTTTAAAATGAAAAGGTCTGCATGGATAGTGTTTTTTAACTGGCAAGAAAGAAAAGAAAAAGCAGAGTATTATGCCGAATTGTCCTCTGTTCCTTCAGATTTAAGAGTGAATAAAAAAATTCCACCGCCAGCAAAGAACAGGAAAAAATCTGTTTTAACATTTACTTAGACAGAAAAAAAAATATTAATAAAAATAATCTCAAGTTTAATAACCTTATTTAATTTTAGTTTGATCATGGTAAATATGATTCCAAGTAATTTTACTTAGCAAGTGCAGATGCAGCCAAAAATCATATTGATACATCTGAAGATAGAAGTCAGATTTTATGATAGGAGAAATAATATTGAAATTGCCTTACCTTGTTTGATAAAGTCATAGTGAATAGTCTTGAGTGCAGAAGATAACTTCAGTCTGCTTGGATTTAAGTGGTCAAAAGATACAATTGATGCCAGCAAAGAGCATTTAACATTGCTATTTTTACACACCAGATTATGAAGATGAATGCTTAATGAATAAACTCACAGCATTTAGAATTTCTTTTCAAAGCCCAGTGGAATATATTAATTGAAATTTTTAACAGAAGTCAAGCAATTGAATTAGTTAAGCAATTATTTAGATCCCATTGGTATTTATGTATATGCTTTAGATTGTGGAATAACTCCACAAATCTGACCCTAGGTCATTTCAAAAACTTCAGCTGAGGCCAAGGGCATGTGGAAATATCTAGATGCTTTTGAGAAATCCACTTTGATTTCTCTGTTTATGTTAGTCTATTGAATAACTTAATGGATTTGATCACCAGACACTTTTGCAGAGTTTAGCCTGTTTTTTTTTTCTGTGTATCAAATTACTTGTCTCACTTATATTGATGGTCCAAAATGTTGCTGTTAACAAACCCATTCAATCACAGGTGAGTTTAAGATTATGAAACTAATTTCTTGGGGTCACACTCAAAATTTGTTTTTACTCTCTACCTTTTCCTCTGTTGCTTATTGGCTTTTTGCTCAACTGTGCAAATATTGCTTCTCTAGTAATGAATACTTATTTATCCTTGACTTCTTAGAGTAAATACTCTCATGTGCTTGTTATCTTTTTTCTTCTCCCCACTCTCAAGATGTTTTTCTTAAATTAACAGCCTGCATTGCTCCAAAACCCTTTGATCTGGAGATAAAAAATTCCCTCACCAATGACTCTTCTGATTTCGCTTGATTTTCAGGGCAGACTTCTCTCCTCAGTCATAGATGTTGTCAAGGATTTTCTTCCCTTCTGTAGTTTCTGCCTCTCTGAACCACAACTTTGCAATCTGCACCATGGCTTAACTGTTCTTGTCTGTAAAGGACCTGCCAAGTCTCACTCTCTTGGAGTCAGAGATGTGTTCACTTTGCTTTTAAAATTGCCTTAAAATTAAATGGCTCTACTTTTGTGGCAAATGAGTGTGTAGTGTGTTTTCGGAAGACATTCAGAATCATCTTCCTAATCTTCTGAAATGTCACATATTTAAATTGTCACACTAGCAGTCCTGTGTCAGGCTCCCCAGATTTAGAGATTCTGCCAGTAATAAACCATCATCGTCTAATTTCACCACCCACCTCCTTCCTTGCTGTTGTTTGTAAAGAAGAGCTGTGGACAAAACTATGGTAGTAACTTCTCTTTTATTTTTCTGTAGCTTGGATAATTCTTGGCATTCTATGCCTCATCCTTCGTGGTTTAAGGTGTACTCAGAATTACATGGTAAAATCTGAAGTGAAAACTATATACTTATTCTTCTTTGTCCTCAATACGGCCAAAAAAAGAAGGAAAAATAAAGAAGAATCTTACAAAATGCCTTGGAGTAGAATTGGACAGTTTTTGTTTTCTTTATGTAGCACTTTGTTGTTATAATTTATGAAATTAATAATGGTTTTGGATCCCTAGCTGAAGAACTCAAGACCTCATATATTGCTGTTAACATACACTCTGCTTCTGCCGCACTCCAGTGCATCCCCTGAAGATGAAGCTTGGCTCCTTTGCCAAGATCTGAAAAAGATTGCACAAGTTCCAGAAAAATCCAAATCTCATTTATTGATCTCCAACAAAGTGTCACAACAAGGACTCCTTTCTGTCTCTCACCAACTTTTCCTAAGCCCAGAGTCTTTCAGACTTCAGCTGATACCCAGTTTCACCTTTGTATTTACAAATCTAGATGAAGAAAAATGCAGCTTTGCACTCAAGAGCAGGTGATCTTAAAACAGAGAAATTGATGGCACAGAAGGCACAAGATCAGCAGAACATTTAAGAGTTCTTGGCTTTCCTCTGGCAGTCCAGTGACGACAGCCAATACAGTTAACTGTCGATGTTACCAACTTTTATTTATTTATTTATGTTTTAATTGAAATTAAATATTTTCATCAGGCTCTAGATCAGAGGCCAATATTTAGGCAATGGATTTATCTATTTATTTATTTATTTTTACATCCTAAGGAGTAATAACATTAAGGTGGAGGAAAAATAATCCATTTTCATTCAGGGGCCCAGCAACCCTTTCTTGATCAACATGCCAGCCTCATGGCAGATCTTCTGCCAGCCCAACCTCTGAAAACCACTGGAAAAGAGTGAGGTGCTCATTTTTGTCAGCTAACATGCTGTGTGAGGACACAAGAGAGCTGTGAGATTCCTGTCCTTTTTTTTTTTTAAAAAAAAGTAATTAAAAAAAATTCCAACAAACTATTTTAATTATAATAATAATTTTGAGATAGTTTGAACTGGGAGAAGCTGAGCGCTCTAATTTGGGTAGCAAAGCTGATAACTTTTAATATCTCATGACACCAGGATAAGCCACTGCAGTGCTAATTACAGGATTAAGAACTAGACATTATAAACCCAGGGAGACAGTGCTCTTTATTTTACTTTTTTCTCTCCAAAGGAAGATAATTAGATTAGGTGTTAACTGCTCTAGAATATTAGCAGTTAGCTGTATGGTCTTTGGACAACTAGGCAGTGATCTGCAGAGTTCCTGCTGGTTATCTATGGGTTTAAGTTATTTCAGCTCTTGGATTGCATTAAAAGGCCAAATGCCCAGCAGCTTCCTTAGGTAGTTACTATAAGAATTAGATTAGTGCTCATATTGGGAATAACAGTTCTCACATAATTAAAAAGAGAACAACAAACAACAAAAAAGTACATTATGATTAGATGACATTTTGAAAAGCTTTTTATTATTTTTAAGAGTAGCTTTCAAACAAGAGTACAAGTGAAAAGTACCAGGCACAAGTGCAGAACAACAGTAAATATATAGACATATGGATCTTGGAAGAGTTTTGTTCGTGTCTGAAAGATCATGAAGGACACAAAAGAGAATTGTGACATAATGAGGAAGCAGATTAATTAATTTGAAAACAACCTTTGTACAAGAAACAGTTTCAGGTAAAGTAATTAAATGTAAAATGCTGTACAGTTGTCAAGGTTTGTGTAAGGAGAGGGACTCTGAACAGCTATCAGGTTCTGAGAAAGTGCTGTAAAACCTTGTTATCTAATAAGGTAAGAAACACTGATTTGTAATTCTTAACAGCCTATTTATTTGCAGAATTATTCCACAGAACCAAGAACAAACACCTTGTTCTGCACTGATTATTATTTACTGTATCCTCTCTTTCTCCTACTCTAAGTTTAGTTTTGGGGAAACTTGCATCGCTTTATCATCATAGTAATTTTCTCTGTTTCTCTCTGACAGCACTTTTCAGATCTCATTTTCCATTGCTGATAGACCAAAACTATACTCTATCTACTCGCTACCACATCTGTCACAGCTGGAAATGTACTCACCCAGCCAACTCTTGTCAGACACCTTGCTTGACACTGACAGGGTTATAATCACCTCTTTGCATATTCTGCAGTTTCATGACTTAATCATGGGACTGTAAATAACTGCAGAATAAAACCCTATTATTTTAAATCTTCTTGACCATTATTTATTTTGAGGAAGACACCCTCAAGCTGCCTAGTGAGGAGACAGTCCAATAAAATATTAAGAGCAATTTTGATAATGTAAACTCTGAAATATTGAGAGGGTTATGGTGTGAGGTTATTTTTCTTCATGCATCTCAGATAACAAGTCATCCTTGCCTCAAATAAGGAAAGTTTGATGCCTGAGCAGAACAGTAGCCTGGGAACAGCTCTCAGCATATTAATGGAACTCAAGTATCTCACTGTTCTTCACCAAAGAGATCTGGATTTTGATTTTTTTAGATAGCTAAGAAAGAACTTGGAGTTATGTTGAATGGTAATATAATTTAGTCTGTCTGTGAGGGAGGGTGAAAAAGGGAACCACTTGTACTACTTTTACCTTGCCCAGCAAAAGCAATTTTTAGTATAGAAGACTTACAAACCTCTTGGGTTTTGTGTGAAGCATTTATTTGGGACTTTTTGAAACTAGCTATCCAATCCCAAGTGAAAAAAATCATAATTCCCAAAAGCCAATGTCTGAATGCATTGACTACGTCTCCTCTGAATTCCCTGCCAAAGTCACTTCAGTCATCAAACTCACACCCAAATGATATGCATGCATTCTTACAAGCAATTGCCTGTTCCTTTCAAATATTTCTGAAGGAAAAATTAAAATTTAATTATTAAGTGATAACCAGAGGTGTTACCCTCAGAATTTAATTATTATTTGATTAAATTTCAAAAAACACAACTAAGCCATGGCAGGGGCAGAAAGTATAGTAAAATAGTAATTAAGAAACAGAAGATATGAATTAAGATAAGCTAGAAAACATTTTAGGAAAGTATGCCTGGGAGAAGGGGAATAAAATAAGTGAAAGTTCTCTCATTCTTATAAAATACTGAGGTTTTGAGTTAGAAGAAGGGTTAATTGATGCCATCTGCTGAAAGTGTACAGAAACCACTCTACCCTTTATGTTCTGAAATACCTTCCTGGGAGAGGAGGGGGGTGTCACTGCTGGACAGTGGGCCTAGCTGGAGAAGCTGCAACTGCTGTTTCTTTGGAGGGGTCTCCTGCTACCACTAGACAGGAAAACTGTCGCTGGGTTGTGCTGATACAGTTGAACTTCTCTGAAGACAGCGGCTTCCTCAGGCACTGGCACTGCAGTTTGGACTACCCAAAACTTGAGATTAAAAATCAAATAAGTAGGGTTGGATCCACCAATAATGGACCAATGAGAAAAAGCAACCAGTGACCAAGCTTTGCAAGGCAGAAGCAGGCATAAAGCAGTGTGACTTGTACATTTACTTTCCAAGCCCTGTAGTTGCAGTTAACACTGACATGTTTTGAGCAGCTGGATTTTTAGTCTGCTGGTTTCCTGGAGACAACAAAATTAAACATACTTTTAAGGCTTCCTTTTAATGATGGATTTTCTTCTCTGCTTCTTCAGACTGTCAAGCTGTTTCCCAGTGTAGAGAACTGCTTGCTTGCAGTGAAAGAGCAAGATGAGAACTGGAAATAAGGGAGCTAAGGCTTCATAATTTTGAACTCATCTGTTCAAGCTAAGCAGAGGACAAGCTGAGCTGGAATCAGTGCCAAACTCCGGGTGCAGGATGGAGCTACAGCCCTGCCCACGTGCTGGGGGGTTGCAGCCTTACCATCCCTTCTCTGGTCCCCAGCACAGGGGAACCCAAACCTGTCTCTTGGCCCCTTTGCCCTTCTCACTTGCTTATTTACACAAATACACCCTGTGGGGTCTTCAGAAATCACCCCAATTCAATATACAGCTTTCAAGACTAGATTAAAGGAAAGTGTGCTGAGAACTCAGTCTTGTAAATCTTTACACTAGCAATAATCCATACAGACAGGATATTCAGTCTGAAGTTGGGACTGATTTCACATGAAGTACTGCTTCCCCATATGTAATTTATAGGAAAACAAATCTGTTTTGTTAGATTTTGTTTCTTGAAGAGGTCTAGCCCCTCAGCTAAGTACTTACCATTATTTCCCAAGTAATTAGCACTTCAGCTTCTTTTTTACTTTGGAATCTGCATGCTGATGTTATAGTAATGTTACTTCCAGAGCATGAAGACATATCTAAGGAAAGTATCTAGTCTTGAAGTCAATTAATAAATCCATTGAAACAACCATTTTGTTAAAACTGGGGAGAAGACAAATACATTGCATGTGTGTGTGCTGAAATTCCTTTGTACTGTCCTTTAATTAAGGATTTAACAGCTTATAATTATCCAGCTGTCTTTTCCCTGAGATAACTAGTTGTCTTATTGCCCTTAGGGAAATACCAGCTTTTTCTCCCAGCACACTCAGTGGGAGGTTTCCTTGAGTGCAAAGACAAATCTGCCATCGAGGCTCCACCTTTATTTTTCCAGAAAGATGCCCAAGTGCTGCAGTCTCTTAGTACAATTTTAATTCAAATCACAGATGAGTTCTACTGATACCTGGTGTTTCAGTGGAAATATGCTCCTTTTTTGCTAATGAGCCTTTCTTTCATAGGCACTGTGCCTAATTTTTAAAAGAATAGGCTTTTATAGGCTGGAAGGCAGAAAGAAATAACGGAAATGGTGCATTTATTCTACTGCAGTCTTATCTCAGTTTCACCTACGAAAATGTGTAAGGGTCACACTTTTATATGAAATTTTCTGCTTGTATCAGTCAGGAGCTCAAACATATGTTTACAACTAGTTTCTGCAACAGTGGAAATTAACTGCAAATACGGTTGTTCTATGTGTGGAAATATATATTTTAAAAAGTCTCACCTTTTCTCACTTTTCATCTATGAATTACCTTGAAGGTACAGAAAATATCCTAAAAATCTCTAAAATTGAACCCGACATCCTTTAAGAAATATTTTAATCAAGTAGTTATTTTGACTTTCAAATCCAGTTGTTAGAATTTTAAGAAATTGCTTGTTTTCTTATTTCCATTGTGCCTATGTAAGCTTCCCTAACCTAGTGCCTAATCTCAGGAATATATGTGTGGAGCAGTGACCACATGCCAGACACCTTTGTGCACCTTCATAAATAGGGAAGTAAGAATCCTAATGCTTGACACCACATGAAAATCCAAAGACATTTCTCCTATGGCAAAGCACTTGTGGTCTCCCTTCGCCTGTCGCTAGGAGACCTGTTTAAGAATTAATCAGGGAAACATCACAAATGCTGCTAAATCATGCACCACACTACAGATTGAGCTGCTCCAAAGAGATGAGAAAACTTGCTTTTTCTGTTAACCCAGCACAGACTGGTATGCAGCACCATTTCCTTCAGTGAGTGCACTGCTGTGCAAGTGCAAAATATTTACACGATGTCTCATGCAAAGTTGACAGTTAGGTCTAGCCAAGAACTACTTGTACAACAAGGACAAACACGGGCATATTAGAAGCTGAAGATGGAAGAATAATCTTAGCCAGCTTCAGGGCATGCTGGAAGTTCAAAGTTGGACTACTGATTGCATTGTCTTTTAAAAAGAACCAGAGATTATAGCTGAGGATTGGTGGGCTCTGTCCATCCTGCCCTGAAACCCTGGCGTGGGGACTGAGAGATGTGAAACGTGACAAAAGCAGAGACTGAGTTGTCATGGCAAGGAGAGATGCTGAACAAAAGCACTGCAAGCACCTGTGTTGCTGTAAATCCAGTTATTCCAGTGTAACTGTGCTTTTTAAGAGCATCCCAGCTCTTGGGTGGAAAGGCAAATAAGCCATTCCTGTATCAGGCACATTCAAATCAGTCTGGCATGTTCCTGTAAGGGAATTGTGTTGAAAAAGCTTACCAGTGACAACACACACACACATTCTTCAAGCAAATGCTTACATGATTGCCAAACCCTTATTTAGAACAGACTAGATTGGGGCTGGCATGGAAAGGAGGGAAAAGCTGGCACTTTGTGCACAAACTGGGGCCCCAGGGCTCAGGAGAGGATGCTGGGGAGCAGGAGGCTGAGAAATGCTGGAGTGGAGGGTCAGAAACGAATTCTGCTCACCATAGCATATGCTTCATAGCTGCTCAGCCTCAAATTGTAGAAATGAAAGATTCCTGCCATCAAAAGCCAAAGTTCTACAAAAATAGTTTTTCTCATGTGAATGCAGCCATGCCTGAACTGAGGAGTAGGTCCATCCTGGGTTTGGATTTAAAAGTACATTCGTGTTCTGATCCAAAGGATTTACACCTCAGCCTGAGGTCCCAGTTTCAGGATATACTAAGCTGGCAGGTTTTTTCATTCAGACAAATTTAAATTTAAATTATATTCAGTCTGTGACTATGGCAGGGGCTGAAATTTGTCCGAGTATCTTTTGGATAATGAAAATGAGGCCTTGGAGAGAAGTCTGTGCACAGACTCCATGGCAAGAGAGCAGGCTATTTTGCTTTTAGAGCTTTGTGCTCCTATTTGGGGCATTTCTTATGCCCAATGTGAAATGTAGACATGCATTTTTTAGAAACAGACGGGGAAATTTCTGAACACTGGTAACAGTACTGAGAAAATCTCAACTTTCCATTCAGTCCTTGGAGGTTACCAGCTTGTCATCAGCACATGGGACTGTGGGTGCTGCTCTGCTGATGGTCTTGATCAAGTTGCTGTCAAACAGATGACTCTTCTGCAAACCCACCGCAGTAGCTGGCAACCTGGCTGGGGATTTGTTTGCTGATATTCATAAGACTATTTCGTTGTGCTATTTAAAGGCACTATTAAACACAAATAAGGAGAATTAATCTAGGTGAAGGACCAAAAAAATGAGTTGATGTGGAAAGAGAATTACTTCTTCTCAATAAGTGCTTCTCAATATGTGCTTCTCAATACGTGGCCTTTCCTTGCTGGGATATGGACATGCCAGCAGAATGAGCAAGCAGAGCCTGCTGCTGCAGCTCATACTCTTCTTGTGGAGAAAGAATAGTTTTCTGGGTCTTGCAGCCTCACCTCTGAATCTACTAAGTACATTTTTAACTGAAGAGAAATTAAAAAAGCTATTTCAAACCAATCTTTCCTCCAGCTCCCAAGTGCAACACACCTTATGTTGGCAGGTACCTTTTGTCAGATCACTCTTTTGGGATAGAATAAAGTGGAGTGGTGTAGCGTAGCACAGAGTCAAGTAGAGTAGAGTAGAATATTTTAGGTTGGAAGGGTCCTACAGTGATCATCTACTCCGTTTTCCTAACATTTATCCTGGCTCCACGGTGCTCTGCAGGAGTCTCTCCACATGGATGAAGTCACCAGATAACTAGAAAATGGAGTTCCCTTTTCCCTTTGAGTGCTCCAGAAAAGCCTTCTCCTGCAGGCAGAGCAGGGGGCCTCTTTGCTGTTTCAGTTGACTTTAACTACCAGGGAAGTATGAAGACGAGCATGTGGCACCAAAGAGGGTTGGGTAGGAGAAACAAGGAGTTCTTTAAAGGACCTTTGGAGCTCCTGGAAACCTTCTCCTCATCTGTGCCCACCATGCATCAGGTCACTGTCTCTGAGCAGCTCCAGCTGGCTCTCAGATCTGGCTCACAAGCTCTGTGCACGCCTCAGGCTTTGATCACCACTTCATTGCAGCTGGCATAAAGCTGCAAAAACCCACATCTGCAGGGCCTCCTTCTTCTTCCCATGTACGTCACCTGCAGCAGTTCCCCCGTTGTTCATGGGAGCAGGATCAGATGTCTGTGCTCCAGGTTTTCAGAGGACTGCATCTGGCTTTATAAGCATCTTTTTAAACTCATCCTTTTAAGTCAACACACTGAGCTGCAGTCACACCAGCTCAGCCTTACAGCTAATAATAGGGAAACTTAGTAAGATTCAAAGATTAGAAAAAAAATTGAAATAAAACAAAAACACCCTAATAAGATGTCTGCAGTTACACTGAGAGAATATAAATATATGAGGATCATAAATCCCTGCACACCAGGAGAGAAGTTATCTGGCTGCTCAGGGTCAGAGTGACCAGTTGTTATAGACATATCCAAGAACTATTTGAACAGTATCAGACATCAATATTGGCCACTGTTGATAGATGGATCTTGCACTAGATTAATATGATCTGGCAAGGTGAGTCCTGTATTCCTAATACTCATAAAATGTATATTGGCTTTTCTTGTAAACACCTTCTAAAACTAAAGCTAGCTCCTGCAGGGCTTCTTTATCAAATCTATTCATTTCCATTGGTTAAACCCTAAGTCACTTTTGAAAACAGAGTGCTAAAACTGGAAAAATGCATCTGGCCATACACAGCCAAGGAGATCCTCCTTCTTCCACCAGGAAATCCAGTCCTTGCTCCATCAGCATCCCATCCCTCTCCAGCACATTCTCCTCTCCCTGCACTGGGTTATGCTCTGTGCTTCTGAGGAGGATTAGCTGCTAATTTTTGGATGAATCTCTTGATTTTTCTTTTTCTCTTGCACCGTGATGCAGGCAAACAGATGTCTTGATCACCTTGGAATATGCCCATTCTCACTTCTGGCCCTCCTTCTTTCCAAACAGTAATTGTTTCAGCATCCAAAGTGATAAAAAGGCATTAAAGGTAATGACCCTTGTTCTGATTTCACATATGGCTGGGCCTTACACAACAAAATCCTAATCCTTGTTTTACAGATAATTATGTCTCAAAAGTGATAAATGTTCTGTGACAACAATATATTACCCAGTGAATATTAAAAGACTGTTGTATCTGTGAGTAAATGGACTTGTGTTTTGAACATGGTGTTGTGACACATCTGATGCAATGTTTGTAGAAGCATTTCTCTTTTTGGAAACTGGACAATAATTATGTGTAACTCTTAACTGAAATCTGAAGGCAATTCTGTGTGCATTCAGCACTGTTGCATCTACAGTTAAATTGTACAATAGCACATTAGCTTTCAATATCTACTAAAAAGGATTTGTAATTGGTTAGATGAGAGATGGCTACAAAGATGGTGCAAAGCTGCTTAAAAAATATTGATTAGATCAGTAGAAAGACATTAAAAGTAAGCATGAATAGCAACCTTATTAAATATTGCCACATCTCCCTCAGCATCAGTTCCTGAAGTAACTTTAAGCAGTATAAAATATATTAACACAATACTAATTTAAAAGAAGAGAATGCAGCCCACTCTTTAAATTCAGAGTGAAAGCTGATCAAAATTAACAGGATCTGGAGGTCAGAAACCAGAGGGTTCTAAATGTGAAAGCAGAGGAAAACAGTGGAAATAGAGGCAGTTATTTAATTATTTTAGCTTTTAAATCTCTTGAACATAACAGAATTCAATCTAAAAAATTATTGTTGTTCCAGAAAAATAATTGACAACTATAACTTCAGCATATTTAAAACAGTTTGAAACCAATTAGCTTCTCACCTAGACTTGAAGGAAGGCCAGGGCTACTTCTGTAGCTAATATAATAAAAATCACATTGAAGTATAACAGGAACTGTCCTGATAAAACTTTTTTCATCAAGTTTAGAAACAGAATTAATTGGACTAGTGAGGAGAGAAAATCACCATATACTACCTTCATCAGTGGAAAAATCCTTTGTACAGCAATTCAAGCTCTGTCCTTCAGCCAACACAAAGCAACTTTTTAATAGGTTTAACTTTTTATTGAATAATGCACTGATGTGGGAGGAGAGTGGCAATTGTCCAAATAAACCCTAAGGGCTGGATTAAAACACATTAAAAACTACAAAGATTTCATATGCAATTCTCCATTTGGGCACGTGAGTGTTTGGCTTTGGGAAAACTTGTGCACTCAGATGCTCCACTTGTGTGCAGACAGGGATTTCACCTCCATGACAGGCATGCACTTGTGCATATATCCTTTGGTGTCCAGAAAATCTGTATTTCTTAAAGTCATGTCAGCTCTTATTCTTGCTGTCTGGCTACTTGATCTCCCTAGTGCTTGGGCTTGTTGGATCCAGGGTATATATTGCCCAAAAGCAGCTCCATTCTAACATGAATAGAAGTAATATTTGCAGTCTAGGACAAGCCTGAGACCATGGGTATGACAGAACACAGGCTACCCAAGATCCTTACTCAGTTAGCACCTGGCAGGGCTTCTGCTACTAGGTTAGAGCCACTGTGACCATATGATACAGAGCACCAGCCTGGTCTGAACCCAATCAACTGATTCAAATATGTTTAGAATTTTTTTGATGAGTTAGCTTTGTATGAAGAGACACTGTGTTCATCATTATTACCGGATGCTGAGACAACCAGTTCTTGTCTTCCTTCAGAGTCATCACACTGACACAAAATCCATGTTGCTTTGAGAGAAAAGGGGACACCAGGCCCAATGTGGTGTGAAGATTCCCTTTTAACAGTGAAGGTCTTTGCCTTGCAGGTCCCAGAGTCTTTAATCCCTTGAAGGATGTATCTGGCCCTTGCTATGTGGAACCATCTTAGCTTACAGGATTCTCCTGGATGCTGCACAGGCTGCAGCATTTAACATCCATTTCCTTTCTGAAACATTTACAACTCTTTTTCATCTGATCCCAACTTATCTAGTCACATATGCATCTTGGCTCCAGCTTGGAGTACTTTTCCATGCACAATGACATATGTCTTGAGATCGTTGATGGCAACGCAGAACTGGAAGGGAACACCTGCTACCTACAGGCCAGGCCCCCACTTCTACAAGCATACCTTGTCTTCCATGCACTGACAAAAAAAAGGCATTTTAATTAAAGTTACACTTGTGAAAAACACACTTTTTTTGCCAACTGAGTCCATTGAAGAGCAGTTCTTTGCATAGAGCTCACATGGCAGCTCCCAACACAAGAGCACTACATTTTACCCCAACTATAGCGAGGACATGATGGATTGGTGAGTGGTGGTGCAGCCAGGAAGACAGTTTCTGTCCACACCACAGCAGCTTTAATCAATGTTAGCCCAGATTTTGTGACTGTGGGTATGAGGACGTGGGATGCTCCCGCTGTGCTGTGGAATGTTGCTCCTGCTGGGGTTGGAGCCTCGTAACTTTACAGGCACTTGGGCAGGCAGGGAGATGAGACAACTAGATCTTCTAGGAAAACAAGCCAGACTAAAATAACATATAGATAAAAGGCAGATTTAATGCTGTCTAGATGGTGGAAATGTCCACAAGGGCTGCACAGGACATCTCTTTGTGTGCTTGTTGCCCCAGTGCCAGCATGGGGTTGGCATGTCCCCTGCTCTGGAGGAGACAAGGCTCAGAAAGATTTTATGAACAGGAATAAATCTGGCGAGGATGGACCTTTGCTATCCTCAAGGAAGAAGCTGCCTCTGCTACAGACCATATTTGATTTACATGCTGTTAGTCATGTGTATATTACATTTGTATACTATATAATAGCTTGGTGCTATGAATAAATATGAAGACATAAACAAGGTCATTTATGGGAAGCCAACAGCAATATTGCTGCTGGAGAAAGACACATGCAAAAATAGAAAAGAAAATTTTTAAGTGTAGTGGCTACAGGATGTTCCTAATGAAGAAATAAAATGTATTTTCTTTTCCAGTGTTGTCACTGATGCTTTACCCTCTGATTTCTTAAACATATCTACCCTTGAATAATATTTTCACTTTCTGAAAACAATTTGTTATCTGGAAAACATTAAAAGCTAGTAAAATCAGTCTGTACTGACTTTGATGCATTATCTACTGAGTTACAAGAAGTATGAATACTCAAGATGTCAGTAAACAAAAAGATGAACCTTCATACAAAAGAATGAAGCTTTTTTCTTTTCTTTTAATAAATGTGACATTGGATTGATAAAAATAGAAAAACAAAGAAGACCAACCAGAATGAAACATGAAGCTTCCTGCTAGGAGTTGCATGCCAGTTTGACAATTAATTGATTCAGACTGATTTGTGACTTGGCAGGTACCATCAACACAGTTTCCTGCAATCTGCCAGTCCAACCATCCAAAGGATGTTACTGGATTCTGCCCCACTCTGTTCCCTCTCCCATCTGCTGTGTTATGCAAGATGAGACACAGCAGTCCTAGAGAATTTAGAAAGTATTACAGATAGAACAAAAATCATCTTCTACCTTAAACTCAAGAGGGTAGGAACGTTATACACTGAAAATGAAGATACAGTGAGGGAGATTCCTGCCTGCTTTCTGAAATCTTGAGTTTTTACCACACAGAAATTGGAGGGGAACAGCTGCACTTTTTCAATGCAGTAATCTGACAATTATGCAATAATCCATTTTATTAGATTCTCTACAGATTCATTGTGGTTTCTTAGTGGAAACTGTGACCTCTACAGCTGACAAGGCATGGGATGGGTTGGATGGTTATTTCCATGTCAGATGCCCCATGGGACCCCACCTGCACACCAGTGGCTGGGGCATATTGCTGGGTGGGGGCTTTCCTCCACCTGATGCAGAGAAGATGCTGATCATCACATTGGATGTACTCTGGGTGGGGGCTTTCCTCCACCTGATGCAGAAGAGAAGATGCTGATCACCACATTGGATGTACCACATTGGTCACCTAAGCTGATGTAGCATCAAGTTGCAACTGCTCTGCAGGTGGCTTATGCTCATTCTGGGTAAGAGAAGGTCAGGGAGAAGGATGAGACGTGTTCCCTGGCAGGACTCCTCAGCAATACTGTTGTACATGTGAATGAAAAATACCTCACAAAATGTCCCCTGGCAGTAGGTCAGGAACAACCCTGCCTGGTGTCTGTGGTGGGATGGCTGCCCCAGTATTGCTGCAACCTGCAGTCCAGGTTCATTTGCTTACCTCATGTGAAAGGCACATAAGCCCCTGGCTGATGTTCTTCTCCAGAGCTCTAGAGATACATTGGGTCTGGGCACTGAGATTTCAGTAAATGCTGAGGTTCATAATAGGAAGATCACCAGTATCATGTCTTTTGAGGAAAGGGGGTGATGTAGATCACAAGCCCTTCAATGGTTCAGAGAAGTCCTGCCCAGCAGAAAGGCTAGAAGGGTCTAAAGGAGCATATACCAAACTGTTGGGTGATACCTGCAGCATCACACACTGTCTCAGCACAGTGCAGCGAGAGAGAGGACACTCCAGAAGTGGCCTCAGCCTCTGATGTGTGGTGCTGTTTGATGTTGCAGGCCATCCTGTTGAAAGATGGATAGCACTTGTGTGTGTGTGTGTGAGGCACTAAGAAGAAGAGGCAGCTTAACCAATAAAAGTTCCCATCAACTTCTATAGATTTATATTGTTCAAACAGTTTTAATATTTACATTGGAAGATTTTCTCAGAGTCTCAAAAAGAGTCTGTAACCAGCAGTTGCAGACTGATACTCTAGCTGTAAAGATAATGGAGTTGAGGAAGCAAGGAATGAGTTTGGCACTTGATTTTGGCTAAAGTTTTATTCGCATAGAACAAAGATCAGTTTGGACCAAAATTCAACCCACTGATCTTTATTATTTCTTGCCTGTTCTCATTGGTATTTGTCTGGAAAGTGTTTTTTCACAGCCAATATTTCTAAATAGTGTCTTTGAAAGAGTGAGATACTGATGTTTAAGATTATCTATGAAACAGCTGAAAATGTAAAGGGGGAGAAACTGATCTTTGTATAAAAGTTGGATTGAATGGAAACAAAAATCTTGAGGCACTCACAGGATGTGACAAGGGGTGAATGGGCAGCACCTGCATCCCTGGTTGGAAATGGAACAGAGATCTCAGATCACTTCCATTGTAAAGGAAGGAAAGAGATCTGCTCTTAGACATTTTCACCTTATCCACTCAGTCCTTGTTCTCAGTAAATATTTTTTAGCATTTTCAAGAAGTTTATTGAAGCAGAAGGGAAGCAGTGAGGCTACAGGTGTCACTCTCCCTGCCCTGTGCTGAAGAAGCCCTCTTGGCTGCACAGGAGGAACACCTGTTGAGACAAAATTATTTAGTAGAACATGCATAAGATCTAGGCAACTCTTACCATAATTACTCAAACAATTACCATATTGAATAGCAGTTCCCTCACTCAGATGGTCACTGTGTCTGCCTGATCAAGGATCACATGCAAACTTTACTGAGAGCTTCTTCTTCCCACAAAGATTTTTGGCTTATAATACTGCATTTCTGACACCCCCTGTATATTTTCACACCTGTGTAGTCCTCTTTAGTTATTCAGGTGCTCAACTTGTTTACTAATTTTGCTAAACCCATAATGAGACATAATAAGCTGCAACAATCTTGCTGCTAAATGAAAGGGGATAAAAAGAAAACATTGTTCCATGTTGTACATTGTAATGGACAAACCCAACATTTATATTGTCTCTCTATTTTGAATATTTGCAATTTTTATACAGAATTTTCAATGTCCATATGAAAAAGGGAAAACATTTTGGCCAGTTAAGCCATTTCAGCCAAAGCCTGCTCAAAGCTTCATTTAATATTTAGTTGGAAAACTGGGCATTTCTGGGACTTGTCCACTTATCCACAGAGCTTCTGTGCCAATGATAAAGCTGAGAAGCAAAGCATCTCTAAAGTTACAGAAGTTTTATACACTTATTAGTGGCTGCAGATCCACTAAGGCTTGTGAGAAAGACAAGTTTCCACTACACAGCTGAAGACTTGAGGTGCAGAGAAAACCATGGATAAAATCTATGGTGGAAAGAAAGAGAAGGAACAGGATGATCAAGGAGAAACTTAAGGGGATCTAAACCAGGCTCACAGGCAGGTTTTAAAGTTCCTTTATGGTGTTAATGGATCTATGCTATAAGAAAAAATATTTCATTGTTTCAGCCATAGATGAGGACTCAAACTTCTGTATGCCCAGAGTCCAATTATATGCAGGGACAACCTTAAGGTTTCAGTCTAATTAAAAGATTTTTAAGTATTTCATCCCTTGTCTGGAAATGAAGCTTTCTGGTGATCCTAATACTTTTTCAGTAAAGTATTTTAGTTCCCAATGAAAGTTAATGCAAGACTTAAATGCCATTGAAACATACTTTTTGTTTTTACTTATCATGCCTGTGGTGTTCATTCATCCTAGTTGGAATGAGATGAAATTGCCAGTTTTCTTCATTGAGGGAGATTTTCTCACATAGATCAAATCCATCACATTTCTTTTTCCCAAGCAGCTTAAAATCCACTGAGGGAGTGAGATTATCATGCCAGAAATTAAATCAAGCAACACATTGCATAAAAAAATTCTATGCCAATTCAAACAAGCCAAGAGAGTTGTTCCTGATGAAGCATTTCACCTTATCAAAAACAGCTGCATTTTTCTTCCTTGTCTAACAAGGTCAGTGATTGATTCAAGAGGAGATATGGAAGGTGTAGCTACATTTCTATTATTTCTTTTTTACTTTTGCAGCATTAGATAATTATTTTTAAAGTGTCCTTTCCTAATGAGGGTCTAGTTCTGTACCATCCATGTTCAGTGTACTGAAAACAGAGCCTTTGACTTGTGCAGCTCCAAGATATGTCACCAAACTGCAGCATACAGGAGAGCTACATTTTCTGCTGGAAAAATCAGTGTTGTTGATAGCAGAAATTACCTCCAGAATAGTTGTTCTCTGTCAATCTTACCATGTTACTCTTAGAAATTTGCCTTAAACTGCTCTGAATTTTAGGCTCTACCTAAGGAACCCAAAGAAAAATCTGACCTATACTCATATCCAATAAAAACCCCAGTTCTTCAAAGATGTTTTTTATCTCCAGCCTGTCACTCCATGGGAAACCAATGAAATTGTTATGAATACATGAAATTGAACCCTACTAAAAATTTCGAAGGACAGCCAGAGACCAGCTTCCAGCTAAATCTTCAGTTTTCTGATGTATTTTCAAAGCTGAGTTCTGACACCCTTCCTTTCGAAAAAGACAGCAAGCACCATATATTTAAATGAGACATCCTAAAGTCAAAACCAAAACAAACCAAAAAAAGACAAGAAAAAAAATCTCATACTTTTATATAATTTCCAGAACAAAATTCCTCACGCACTTTTTTTTTTTTTTTTTCCCTTTGTAGACAGAATGCAAAGGTTTGCATGTACCAGGGAATAAATGTGGCTGATCAGGAAGGGGGCTGTAGCACTGTCCTGTGACCCCAGGAGAGCCACCCAACAAGACCCCTTTGAGCTGCTGAGCACCAGTTGTCTTCTGGCACAGAGTAGGAACCCCATCCTTAGCTGCAGAAGACATTCCAGAATGATGAGGTCTGTGTCTCAGCCTTGCCTTCTGTCTGAAACTCCTACCTGGAAGTGAGCCTGTAGGCTGATCTAGGTCAAAGCACCTTCTTGCTTCCAACCCAGGTTTCTATAGTTAGCAAGGTGATGTGTGACCTGAGCCTGAAAGGCTCAGCAGAGACAATGAGTCCTGTGCTCCAGCCCTCAACATTGTCATCTTTCTGCATCTGATTATCATAATGAAGAACAATGCACAAAGTACAGCCTCAGCATAGACTTGAACCCAGGTTTCCCTCCTGCTCCTTGACAGGCAAACTACCCATTACAGCTTGAGTTTTATATCCCATCTTGCTAATTCTTTCTGACTCCTGAACTCCTGCATCCTTTGCTGTACAGTGACCCCACAGCTGTGCAAGTGCTGCCTATCTGTAATGCTCTCTGAGGTGAAAAATGCATGTTTTATCTGCTTTCCCAGAGCAGGGAATTGAGTCACGGTACTTATGCAAGGCTTTTCCACTGAAGCTGAGACTTTTGCAAAGTTAAACTTTTTAAACTTTTGATTTAAACCCTTGGGAATATATTGCAGACTGTGGAGCCTGGAGGGAACAGGAGTGCCTTTTTTTCCAGCCTGATTCAGTCTGGCATTTAATCTCCAGAGAGGACTGAGACTTCCAATACAGTTATGTGTTTAGCATTTCCTAATAGCTAGCTCCTAGTAATGCCCCACACAATGCAGAAGTTTTCTAGATTACTCTTAAGGGCCTTAGATACCTAAACTCTTAGTTTTGAGTCTGCTTTGAGTTTTAATTTTTTTTTCCCAGGCTATTTTTTTTTTTTTTTTTTTAACTTAGGTCTTACAGTATCTAACTTAGTTCAGAATGCTTGTTTAGAAACAGACCTTGATCTGCTCTGGTGAAAAGTCAGATCTCACACTGAAATAATGGATTTTCAGAAAGATTAACCTGTTGCATAGTCCAGGCCAGTCTTACTGACTGGTTGAATGCTCCTCCTACCTCTAAGTTATGTATATTCCAAATACTTTTTCTAAAACATTTCTGGATCAAATCAGTGGTAGCTTCCATGAATACTGCTTGTATTCTTAAAAAGATCCCAATAAAATCTAGGTTAAAACTATTTGGATTTCAGGCCATCACGTTTCTTGTGAACATAGTATTCCCAGTTTACACTGCTGGTATTATGGATCCACAGGCTGCTTAAAAATAATTCTACTCCTGCTCTGCAATCTCTACAGAAACAGTTAAAAAGATATTATGCAGTAGAAGAAAGTTACTCTTCTGATATCTCAGAGGATTAGATATCACTAAGAGTACTATATCTTAATTACTTAACGATCACTTAATTTTTAGGGGCTTAAAAAGTGATTTACAACTTCAAATTACTGAACAGAAAACATATCAAGCAATCAAAGCGGGAGTCATAAGTATCTGAACGCAGCAGCTTTCCAGAAATTGCTGCAGCCACTTCAGCAAGATATTCACCCCAGAATACCATGTGGCAACATACAACCTTCACAGCCTTTCCCCTTTTACACCTGGACTGGCTAAAGAAAGTTCTTCAATCCCAGCTGAGCTATAACTTTCTTCATGACCATCACACTGAGTTTCACATAAAACATGACTACAGGCTCTGTTTTCTTCCAGAGTAGGTGGTTCTATATCCCTTCTATTATCACAGAATCATAGAATCCCAGACTGCTTTATGTTGAAAGAGGCCTTTCAGATCATCTAGTTCCAACACCCCTGCATGGGCAGGGACACCTCCCACTAGACCAAATTGCTCCAAGCTCCATTCAACCTTGCCTTGAACACTTCCAGTGAGGGGGCAGCCACAACTCCTCTGGGCAACTTATGCCAATGTCTCACCAGGCTCATAGTGAAGTATTTCTTCCTAATGTCTAACCTAAATCTCCCTTCTTCCAGTTTAAAGCCACTACCACTCATTCTATCACTCCATGCCCTTGTAAAAAATCCCTTCCCACCTTTCCTGGAGCCCCTTCAGGCACTGGAAGGTGCTCTAAGGTATCTCTAGAGTCTTCTCTTCAGGCCGAACAACCCCAATTCTCTCAGCCTGTCTTCATAGCAGAGGTGCTCCAGCCCTCAGATCATCTTTGTGGCCTCCTCTGGACCTTCTGAAGGAGCTGCACATCCTTCTAATGTTGGGGTCTCAAGAACTGGTCACAGCACATTACTAATTTCTTACTGAGAGCACTTCCCTGAGGTGGAAGCAACATGCTGAAATCCCAGCTTTGCCCAGCAAGACTTGAACCTGCCTCTTTGGGCAGCATGGACCAGCCACCAGCCTACAGATGATGCAGGCTGAAGGCACCTATCACCACAAGGAGAAGGATAAAAACACAAAATAAGCTTTTGTAGGCTTGTGGTTTGGGTGCTAAGGAACAACGAACCTTGGAGTGTAGTCCTTGCCTTAAAGACCAGCTCTTCATGCAGTGGTGTTTCATGTCAACTTTATAACCATTCCCCTGAAGCAGAGATTCACATTCAGGATTAAAGTAGGACACAGATCTGTAACAGCAAAGTTGAGGCCAGGCTACATGCTGCTGTGCAGGTGATTAAAATGATTGAATAGCATCCAGACCAGGATGTGCCTCCTGCATTTTGGGAAGTGCAGCAGCCACAGCTCTCTCTAGGAAGATGTGTCATCCCTACCTGCCTGCAGGTTTAGCGACAATAATAATGTGAGCTCTGCATCCCAGGAACCCAGCTGAGGAATCTGCTGAGTGTGTGACATTAATGATCCTGAACAAGGGGTTTTTGCTGAATGCAGCCCCGGGTGGCTGTGCTGGGATATGTTGCTCATCCCTCTTGGCAGCTTCAGCTTGAGCATATCAATTGGAGCCTGCTCTCCTGTGCTGGCTGCTTTCAACCCTCACAAAACACTGCTTGAGAGAGGAGCAGACTGAAAGATAGTACAGCACCAACTAGATGCCTGTGGGTACGTTTCCATGAGGTGCTGAGCTGGTCTAAGAGCTCATTGCCACTGGAAAGGGGAAACTCGACTCTTCCCACCCTCTGCTCCCAGTCCCATGCTCCAACTCTGCCTTTGGCACCAGCTTTGCTGCCTGTCAGACCCCTTAGTCAGGTAATTCAACTGCATAAGCTAGTGGAAAATGCACCCAGCAAAAAGATATGTTCCTGCTTGGTGATACGGATGACTGGGCTCACAGACAAGCCCAGAGAGGGCAGAGCTGGCAGGAGAGATGACAGGGCAGAGGCAGGAAAGGCAGAGGAGACACCCCTCCCACCAGGGATCAGTGAAGCATCACAGTGCATTAACTTCTTTTAGCCTGTAGTTTCTATTAAAAATAACCCGGCATCTCATCAACAGTGATTCAAAGCAGTGAGATCAAATACTGGTAGGTAGGAGAGAAAAAATCCTGAGAGCCCAGCAGCAAGCTGGCAGTGATGCTCACACAGTGTGGGGTAAAGGCAGGGACAGAAAGCAAAGACAAGTGATGAAGCCTGGAGTCAAACACCCACTGCAACGACTTTTGTTTGGGATCTGACTGGGTTTTCCTGAAGTGCTTGTGGTGTCGGAGGGCTCAGCTCATGTTTGGGCTTCGTGGACTTGCTTGTTTGTATGAACACAGCATTCTGAGCTTACAGGAATGTAAGTATTAGCAGGGATAGGAGTCTTGTTAAGAAAATTAATTGCAAGATCATTATTCTCTTTGGATGTTCAAGAGACTACTTTGAAAAGCTTTTTTTCCCTTCTTTCTTTTCTTTCAAAGGTTAGTTAGCTTCATCAGTTTCATCCTGAAGACCTATTCTTGATAGTTTTTATTTAAGGACAATCCTATTCTGTAAGAATCTTGCAAGACAAGCAGGGTTTCAGCTCATTTCTTCTCTCAGCAGAGAACAACCAAACTTATGAGTGCTCTCATATCACCTTCTGACTATTCATCATTTTCTGAAGTCTGTTGTAGTAAGGGGGAAGATGGACACAAGCAGTCACAGGATCACAATGAAACATTAATGGCTTTCCAAAAACCTGAATTTTAGTTTGGCAATTCATTAACTATCCTAATCCAAGTCCTTTCAGGACATCAGGTTGACTGGAAAGAGGCTGAAATACTGGGCATCATAAACTGTAATTCCTTCTCTCCAATATATTTCTAAGTATAACTCAGAGGCTTGCAAGCAACCTCACAGTTTAATGCAGATAAAAAAGGTAAAGTTAGGTGGACTACAACCTCTTTGTCATTTTACCATACTCATAGACGTTAAACTATACTCACTTTTATACTTAAAATAATCTCTCAAGTTTAGCTCAGTTCTAGGTGTTCAACAAAGTATCTGTGGAGTGGGAGAACAGGAAATATCAACTTCTATAAAAATGATTTAAGATCCCAGGGAGTCCTTCTCAGTAACTCTGCTTTCTCACTATCTCTGTTCTTTCTTTTCTGGAAGTCCTGCTAAAAGATAGATTAGATAGGAAGCTGTTGGGAGCTCAGATTCCTGGTAATGCTTGGATCCTGACTGTACCATCACACTGTGGGCACTGAGGTGTAATATTTTATTTGCTGATTGCATGGATGTTATAAATGCTTTAGTGGGTCCTACAATTGTCAACAGAGATAACAAATCTTTGTTTGTGAATCAGTGTTGATACAAAGCCCATCTGAGCAAGTACCTCAACAGGGATGCTATTCTTAGACATACCATTGCCTTATCATCACACAGCTGAAATCACAGAATTTGATAATATTTCTGCAATATTTCCAGAGGCCGAGGGGATAAAAAGATCCTTAATGAACATATATAAAACCACACTCGTACATCACCTACATAACATTTTAAATAGCTCCTTTGGAGTTTGATCCTTTGCCACTAAAGTCAATGGCATTTTTTTCTTGTTCATTTAGGTAGGATCAAATTCAAAGCTTTAACGTCCCACTGTGTCGCTTTGGGGAAAATCTCTCCTTATTATAAGAAAGTCTTGTAATTTGGTTTCCAGCTGTAGAAGATTACTTCTTTCCTTTTCCCTTTGTATGCATTTTATGACAGAAATAAAACACTGCACAATCACAGTGCAAAACAAAAGCCCTGAGGGCATCTTACAGGCACTAGTGGCTCCTTAGGAAATCTTCAAAATCTCCAAAGCCACCGTGATTGCTTTGTACTAAGTAAAGAACACTTCCCCACAACTGGTAAATAATGTGATATTTTGAAGTGTATTGAAAATGCTCACAGAAGGTCAGCTGCTTTACACTCACTCAGAGTCAGCCTTGTTATGCTGCAATTGAGATCTAGTGGCAATATTAGGCTTAATAGCCAATACTTCATGGAGGGATGACAAGTGTAGGTGCTGTCCCCGTGTCTGACTCAAAAAGTGGTTTTTTGTGTCTCTTTTCCTTTGTTTACTCAGCAGTAGAAGCCCCTCTGGGAAAAAAAAAAAAAAAAAAAAAAAAAAAAAAAAAAAAAAAAAAAAACAAAAAAAAACAAGCAAAGGCAAAAAAAAAAGACAGAAACTCTGCTGTAAATATTCAGAGCTCTATAGAAAAGCTCAGGGAAAAACCTAAAACAAAGCAGACCAAAATCACAGAGGCCACCTTCTCCCTTTCCTGGGCAGGAAAGGGCTGGAGAGATGCTCTGCACAGCCCTGGCACTGCAGGGCTCCAACCTGCAGGCCGGCAGCGCTGGCGCGGGAACGGGAGCTGCGCTGGGCCAGGGAAACCATGCAGAAAACTGACATCTGCAAGGACAGATTGGCTAAATCCTGTGGATGTCACAGAGCCTGCACAGAGCCATCGTGCTCCCACAACCGTCCCTCCCTCCCCTTAGCACCGCAGCTGGCACTGCTGCCAGGTATTTTCCCTCCTGCCCTTCCCCACCGTGCAGGTCAAGGAAAAAAAAAAAAGGACAAACCCAACACTGTATGGACCAGCCTGGCAGTCTCCATTCCTTGCTTTCTCTCAGACCTTTATTGTTACCCGTGTTTAGCCCTGATAACACGACACACTGTGCAATACTTTATTTTTTCTTCCTGTAACTGAAGATTTCATGTGCACAACCCATTTTTTGGAATATTCTAGCCTTCAAAAATGTTTGTTGAACATTGTTCTAACAAGCAGTGCACATAAAACATATGCATTTGACAGGAAAATATAATCTGTGTTTCCCAATCAGAGACAATCTGCATATTTTATATTATACATGACATCTCAGAAAAAATGCAGGCTGCTCTTTTACTGTGTTCACTCCAGCAAGATGGAAAGCATGGATAGTGTATGATATTAGCAATTCAAGATAGGCCCATACTGAGGTATCTGCATATGCTGAAATTTAAAAGGTATATAAAAAGTAAGGCTCAGGACATAGAGAAAGAAAAGTAAGAGAGAAATTACGGAAAGGAGAAGGAAAAGAAATGATGCTAGTGGTTCATTTTTCATTCAGATAGTTCTGAGGATAATCCTCATCTTGCGGGGTTAAGATGCGGAACCGAGGGGGTTCAAGCTGCTTCCAGGAAGGGCACAATTCAAGATCAGTCTGTAAACTTTGTACAAATTTTATTGGGAGCAGTAAAACATTCTGCAGTGGAACAGTGAATATTGTCTTCCTGGCTATCACCTGTAATAACTTGGGAGTTTTACTGAAGGGAGGAGAATAAAAAAGAGGATTAACCGATCAGTCAGTGGCCAAGAAATACATTCCTGGAAGGAAATAGGTTATATTGATATTGAGGTTCAATGTCTCTGGTATTCACACTCAGCTAAGCCACATAAACTCTCTGCTCTTGTCTCTGCCCTTTGCCCAGTTTAATCTATGCAGCTCTGCTCTGCAGAGCCACACATCCAGAAATGGACCTGGCAGGCTTGGAGTTGGCTGCTGGGGTACCCAGCACCTCTGAGAGCTTCAGGCTCTCTGGCTCTAGAGGCAGCAGCCGGAAGAAGGGACTTCCCATGGCTGAACTGTGAGAAGCTCTTGCTGGCAGAAAGCAAACTCCTCTTTCATCTCCAGGAACAAACCACAAGTCCCAAAGTTTCTCAGGACTCTTGCCAGGGTTTCACAATGTAAATAGCATCAGTGACTTGCACCTGAATGCAAAACTGCTCCTGGTGAGCACGGTGGCGATGGGCTGCTCCTCCAGATCTCTGTGAGATGCTGCCATGACAGACAGCAGAGGGGATGGTCCTGAAGACCTTCACAGTGAGGAGCCCAAGTTCCTCTAAGCTGCCACTCATGGCACTGGGATTTCTGGTGTCTCTTCCATTTTTCTGAGAGTTACTGCTCTTTAATAACCAAGCCTCCTCTACTTAATGAGGTGCTGGAGCCTGCGTATCTATCTTCATCACCTTTCAAGTTAGGAAGCTCAACTTCTTCACCTAGATGGTGAAGAACATACGTAACACAGTTAAGAAATTTCCAGTCCTTTTTTTCCCTTCCCATGAGCTTTATTCTCCAGAATTAAGAGAATCCACTGTTACTTGCTGCTCATGACTGAAAATATTAAGGACTTTTGTTTGATCTGCCTCACTTTCCCAGCCTGCACTCAGTGTGCAAGAAGTGGTAGCCTGAAGTAGATGTCATGTTTTTGTAGAGTAGGATGTATCAATGTCAGGGACCTTCAGAGGGTGGGGGTGAGTCAGGCTGCCTGCAGCACAGGTGGGAGGAATTACACAGAAGAGCATTTAAGAGTGATGGAGGACACCTGGGGAGGTTGCTGGGAGAAGGGATGGCAGCAGTCCTGGGGCTGGCAGCAAGGCAGCCAGGTAGGTGGCTGTGGTAGGGTGGGCTCCTGTTGAAAAGCTGCACAGGTTTTGCTTTAGCTTCAGACTACACAATGCAGATCTCCTGGTGGCTTTTATCACCGCTGTAAAGCAGGTCCTCCAAATGGTGGCTGCCCAAGGTCATGTCCATCTCTGTCCTGTCCTTAGTTTCTGCAGGAGCAGCTGGGACTTAGTGGGCTGTTGCACACAGACATCAGCTGCATGTAGATCCTTGGTTACTTGGCTCTGCTCTGCCTTCATCCTCCACTTTTTGCCAGCCATGCTTTTAAGAAAGAGAGACTTATGTAGAAGCTGCATCAACTAAGTATGTTTAAATCAAAAACTCCAAAGGACAAAAATTTTCCTGAGGAAAGTGCTTAGTTTGCCAAGTGATAATGAATTCACCCAAGCAAACCTCTGCAGTCGCTGCCTCACTGGTGCTTTGTGTTGCCTCCCACTGATCCTGATGTTGTATCTAAAGATGCTTTAAAAGAAAAAAGTTTTCAAAATATCCACCTACATATTCTGTCCTGTTTTTATTTAGTAGGGAAACCGTTTATGGCTGTTTGTTTGTTACAGAACTTAGTTTAGGTAGATAAATGCAATAAGGGCAGGTAGAATGAATGAATTGTTCCATAAAGTATCCAAATTTAAGAATTGTTAAGTAGATCTGTATATCTTCCAACAAATTCCCCCCCAAATTACTACCTTTCTTAATGTTAGCAGAAATTTGCAGCCTGGCTAGCTGAAGTTGGACTTGGTTCCCAATTATAAGGATAAACCCTGACTCTGCTGTGAAGGTAGCTACATGGAATGTAATTCATAATTTTCCAGTGCTCAGAAATACAGATTGGCTGAGAAAAGCTAATTATTGGTTTCCTTGTGGTGCTGGAAGGATGCTTAAACCCTTTAAAAGCCCTTGGAAATTTCTGATTAATCCTTTAAAAAATAAATGTTTTATCCTTTAAAGAGTTCCAGCTGGTAAGTGAGCTGACCAGGGAGGGTGTCCTCCTGCACCTGCTTCTTGTGAACAGGGAAGATCTTGTTGGGGAAGTAAAAGTTGGTGGCTGTTTAGGGCACAGATATCATGAGATGATAGAGTTTTTGATCCTTGAAGAAACAGGGAGAGGAGTTAGTAAAACTGCCACTTTAGACTTCTGGAGGACAAACTTTGACCTGCTCAGAAGACTGATAGAGTTCTTTGAGAGGCTGCCTTGAAGGATAAAGGAGTCCAGGAAGGCTGGACATACTTCAGGAAAGAAGTTTTAAAGGCACAGGAGCTGCTGTCCCTGTATGTAAAAAAAACAGTAAGTGGGGTAGGAGACCAGCCTGGCTAAACAGGGACCTTTGGCTGGACTTTAGGAACAAAAGGAGAGTCTGTGACCTTTGGAAGAGGGGACAGGTCACTCATGAAGTCTATAAAGATGTAGTGAATGCATGCAGGATGCAAATTAGGAGACCCAAAGCACAGCTAGAGTTCAAACTAGCTACAGCTGATAGGGATAATAAAAAAATGTTTCTGTAAGTTCATTAAAAGCAAAAGGAGGATTAGGGAAAATCTCCATCCTTTATTTATGCAAAGGGAATGAGGAAAAAGCTGAGGTGCTCAACACCTACTTTGCCTCAGTCTTTAGCAGTGGAACTAGCTGTTCCATGGATACCCAGCCCTCACTCCAAGTCCTGCTGGCACAGGATTTCTTCCAAATTCTGTTTCTGGTTCTTGTAAGCTGTGAGAGTCCACTTGGGGCAGGAGTGAAGAAGAAATTGAGAGTTTCTCTTTATTAAGAGGCTTCTGGTCACAGCAGCAGGTATTGGTAGCATGTAACTGTGTATGTTAAATGTATTTGTATTAGCTTCTTTTTAAATGCAATAATGGTTAAAACTTGAGAGAGGGGAGACCAGATTTTCAGAGACTCTATTGCCTTCATCAAGTGAATCTAGGAGGCATTAACTGCTTTTAAAGATCTGTTCCCTTCATGTAGACACCTGGCTCAGACAAAGGAGGCTGAGCAACACAGTAATTATGCTTGTCCTGTTTCATATTTTCTAAGTGATGTTTTCCAAGGTCATGTAAAAAAACAAGACATAAATATTACAAGTTTTCTCTCTTTTCTCAGAAATTTGTATTTTACTTGGCTGTTACTGGCAGAACCAATGTCTGATCACTTTTAAAAAATATTAAAAAAATGTTAAAAGCCCAGAAGTTTTATGCTGAGAAATGAAGAATACCAGTGAGGATGGTATATGGAGAGGCTTGGTACCTTTTTAGAATAGCTGACATTAATTTTATGTTCTCCCTGGGATGTTGTGCTTGATAATTTTTAAATTTTAAATATATGTGAGATGACATGATGTGGGAAACTGTTCTTTTCTTCCCCACATTGCCAAACATTTTATTTACTTGAAGTTTTGTTGTATATATTATTTGTAGCTACAGAATGGCTTGCTTGCTCTGGGACACGTGAGGAGAGTCAGCTCCCTAAAAGCACAAGGGGAAGCAGAAGCTGCTCCAGATCATACAGATTTTTGGGCCAGAGCCAGAGTTACAAGCAGCCTTTTCTCCAGTCCAACGTGTTCGTATTTTCCTCATTGCTTGTCAGATGAGTCAGAACTTTGAGCCTTTCTTTTCCTTTTTATAAAGAAGAAAACCTTGAATAAGACAAAGGTGAAATAATCTAATATCAGAGTGAGGAGAACTTCCTTTATGCACTCCTGCCTCTATTATCACACTTCAGTGTCAGCCATTGACACTCAGTCGAATTGCAACCTTGACACCTATTTAGTCATGGCATGCTGCTTATGAACAGGCAGAAACTCTTCCCTCCACTGTTTGTGGCTGAAAGCCATGAAAATCTCACTCTGTAAATACACACAAGAATACAGCATAAATGAAATAAGTGGGGAAAAGAGGCTGGGTAGACTCAGGGAGAGAACATGTAATCTTTCCCAGTGTGAGGAGTAACTTCTCCAGCTTTGATTAAGAGATTCAGGTCATATGTCTCTCTTGTAGCATCATTGCAGTGGCTGCTTGTGACTAAAAGTCAATTGATAAATTTTAGCTCCCCTGATTCTTCAATGTCTTTCCTGATATAGAGCACATCAAGGGGGCTAAAACCAACCACCTAAATTCTACCTTTCCTCATCCAGCCTATGTGTTCCTAATGGTAACTCCTTTCATTTTTTAAAATCTACATCAATTGTTTTTCTGCCTGTAATTTCCTTTCATTGCCCTGACATGCTTAAAGTAGAGTTGGGGTGGTTGGTTTTTTAATGTGGTTGTCGTTTTTTGTTGTTTTTTGGGGTTCTTTTGGGGGGTGTTGTTTGTTTTTGTGGGTTTTTCTCCCCTTCTTGTGTTGCATTTCTAAGATTCTGGTGCTTTTGCCCCCCCTTGTTAAGCTTCCAAGCTTCTAGTGTAGCATGGCAGTGCATTACCACTTTTCATTATATTTATTGGAGGCACTGTAGATGTAGCACAGTATTCTAGAGATGCCCAACAGCAACTTGATATTAAAACAAAGTAGTTTTACCCAGTGTGAACACCTTTTGTGTAAGAAGTAATCAACTCCAGGCCTAAACAGAGCATCCAAGGTTTCCTTCCATGGCAGAGGTGAGCCTGGAGTGTTTGTGAAGTAGTTTGTTTCTTTAGGTGTTTTTTTTTTGAGTCAGCATATTAAAAGGCTGTGCAGGTTTTCTTTTCTTGAGGTTCCAATTCCTCTACATATTTTTTAATCAAGTTTTTAATCTGTTTTCCAGGAGTGCAGAAAAGGGGTGATGTTTTAATGAGGGCAGGAATGATTGCTGATGTAAGCTAAATTTTCCCAAATATGTATTATTCAGTGCTGGTTTCAAAATATCATCATGTGAACTTGCAGGTTACAAATTGTAAATCCTCCTGTCTTAGCTTTTCAATGGATTGATAACAAAAAATGCCACCTTATTCACATCCACTGGCAAAATGGTTGCCTGTTTTTACCAGGATGTGGTTTCTCAAGGAGAATCCACTGAAAGGGTCAGGAATTCACTCTACTTCCCCCCACCATCTTCCATTTTCTTCTCTTGCATCTGCTCAAGACTAGCTGAGGTCACTGATAAAAAGAAATATCACCTGTTTATTGTGTGATTTGTTCTTGACTGATTTATCTTGTTGGATATAAGGTCAGAATAAGGAAAGCACTGAATGTCTCTGGTGGGAAGAGCTGAACTAGCAGGCACAGCCAGAAAATTATTCTTCTTTTGCATGTGTCTAGATTTTTCCTAGACTTAATTACTCTATCCATATTGGTCTAAACTTGAAAGAATTGTAAACTACTCTTGCAGAAAACAGTCTGGCCTCCCACATAGATTTTAACTCCTTGATCTGTTTTTGTCTTTTATTAGTCTACTTGGAGTAGTGCTATTTTTTTAGATTTAAGGAAGGGCCTCCAAAAAAAAAATACATGAAGTACTAATCTTTCTTGGCAGCATTTTATATGGACAGCTCCTAATGTTATCAGAAAAGACACTTGATTGCAACTGTAGCTTTCAAAAATGTAAGAAAAAGGCACACATATATGGGGTTAAGGGTTTCTCCTTGTATTTTAAAAGCTGCAGTTTTAATAAAACTGCATAATGTGGTGAGACAGTCTGAAAGCAGTGTTTAGCAAAGATGCTCTTTTGTTCCACAACACTTCACAGTAATTGTGTATGGGGAGCTTGGTTCAGTGCCTTTAATGTCAGCTTTCAGTTTCTTTCAGTTTCTTTTCTTTCTAAATGTAAGGATTTTCTTTTCAACCAGAGGCTATTTAATAACTATTGAAGTATTGCACATTCCCTTATCTGTGTATAAATGCAGATAAAATCATGGCGGGAGGCCTAAACAAGTAAGGGGTCCTACTCAATACCATTGACACCCTCCAAAATATTAGTTTCCTAGAAATATCCACAAGAAGATAGATGTTACCTCTGGAAGGTCAAGCAGTTGATCAGGAGCAGTACTATCTAGTTTAACTGTAAGAAAATACAGTGAGGGGGAATTTGCAGAAGGGACACAGGGACAACCTGAGTGAGTACCTGGGAAACAGAAGAGGAAAAACCATTCCTTGACATTTTAAAATCAAACTCTGGCTAATAAAATCATCACCTTTTCAGAAGAACAAAGTTCTCTCTGGACATGCTGGTAACACGAGCTGATTGGCAAGGGTCTTGTTGGCATAACTTGAGGGGGTAGTAAGTCGTTGTAAAAATGTGTGCAGCACAGCAACTGGAAAAGAAAACATGGGCCTGACTTGGTGGCACAGATGTTTATTTCCAATACTTATTCTCTGTGGAGAATAGTTTATTGATTATGCCAAGATCGGCTTGAAAAGGCCCCACAAGGCTACAATTACATGCCACTGTTATGCTCAGTGAACCAAGCTGGGATGTTTGACTAGTCACTTGATCTAAGTGTTAAGTGTTTTTCTTCAGCATGTTTTGATAGTCAAAACAACTCTTTGATTCAGAAAATGCTGACTTGGAGCAAGTCTGTTTGCATATGCCTAATTACTGAGTTGTGACAACTACTGTACCTGAGCAGAAAGAGCAAATCAGGCCAGCCAGTTGATAAACTAACACTTCTAAGAGAAATTAGCATGCCTGGAAAAGCAGTGTAGGTCTGTAAGTAGCTATTAGCCAATAGAAATGTGCATGCTTTCCTAGGCTTAATAAATCTTATATTTCATGTTAGAGCTCCATGGTGAAAAGGCTTTCTCAAAATCTGAGCCACCAATTTTTCTGTTTTTCAATAGTGAGTCTTTGCAAATGAGCTCAATTTCCTAGGGAAATACATTCTGTATCAAGAATGGATAGGTTGCACACATGCTTGGAGGCTACATAACTGCATGATGATGCCTCTCTGATGGGAATGTTCCAATGCATGAAGTCTGGGATTTTTGCCTTGTATAAAATACCTTAATAACACTCTAGAGTTTGCTTAAGGACTTCCTGTTACCCTGCACCTCTGTAGGTTATTCTTGGTGTGTTTACTACAGACAGTTACTAGATTCTGATGTCTGTACATATATTTATCTAGAATCCCATTCTTCTCTACCCCAAGTGCTCTTAGCATAAAAAGATCCTCAGAGCCCACTAATGTGGCTCATGACATGGAAAAGCAAACACTACCATTTTGTCAAAACCCCTGTCTTACTGCCATGAACTTTATCACACACACTAGGTTTCTTACAACACTTAGATTCTTTTGTTTGCTGACATCCAAAGGCAAGGGTTATCAGCCTTTATTCCCCAAATCAAGAATGATTAATTATATAAATAAGGTTGAGGCTTATACATTTCTGAAGTATGATTGTTTGCACAACAACATGTACAGTGTTCCTGGCTGGCTTCAAACACTCAGCACCCAGGTTTGTGTGTGGTGTTAACAGATGAGTTCAGAGCCTTTTATAGCTGAATGGGTTTCCAGTTTTCCAACCACTTAAATATAAAAAACCAAATTACTGCCAAAGTGAAATTTGAATTTTCAAAGAGCTGAGTTTCTGAAGGAAAAAAAACCCCTTTCTCAACAAGTTTGAGGCTAGAACAGATGAGGTGTGAGTGAATCTCCAAACAGTGAATCTGGCTGTGGGTGATAGCCCCCATCACCAAATATATTGAATGAGACTTGCTGTGTTCCTCATCTGCATCCTAAGCCTTTGCTTTTGTGAAATGTCTCCCTTTATCCAAGCCTTGTTAAGGTAGAAACTAAGAACTTTTGGAGTGTTCAAATATTTTTATATTAAGGAACAAACTATCTGAGGGCAGTGTGTAGCTATAGGGCTTGCAGAGATACTCCTCATTGTGAGGATACTTCAGGAGCTGGTACCACCAACACAGGAGTGGAAGAATCAGTTCCCAGTGCCTGGTGTATAGTCATTTACAGCCAAGAGCATCAGGACAGCAGGGGAAAATGCTGGAGCTCTGAGCTTCCAAAGGAGCTTCAGAAAACCAGTTCCTGAGCTCATTGCTGGCGAACATGCCACACACCCACTCTTCTAGAGCCATAAATAATTTATGTAAGCTACTTAGGAAAATCATTTTATTGAGGAATTTGTCAGGGTTGACTGTAGATCTTTGTTTTCAGCTATAACATGGTCTCAGTTACTGCAGGCATTTCTGCTTGTTACAAAATCTTTAGATGAAATTGTTTTTATGTCTGTTTCAGCTCAGGTAACACAGTCACTGTACAACTTTGAGGCTGGACCAGTCAGCTACTGAACTGTTTGAGATCTTTATGCTGGAACTTATCAATGTATTTAATTACTGTAAAATACAGTGAGTGTTGGCTGGTGTTTTCTTGGTTTTCAGCATCTCAGATAGCAGTAGGAGCAGAGTACACTAGAGAATGCTTTGGAGGGAAAACTCTTGCTTATGTTTGTAGTAAAATGTTCTGGGGACACTGTAAGTAAGAAGCATAGATAACTTGGGCTTGAACCTTACAATGGCAGCTTTCACTATATGACTGTAAGTTGCTAGAGTAAGTATCACAGAATCACAGAATGTGAGGGGTTGGAAGGGACCTTGAAAAACTTTCTAGTCCAACCCTCTGCCAGAGCAGGATCACCTACAGTAGGTTACAGAGGAACACATCCAGGCAGGTTTTGAATGTCTCCAGAGAAGGAGTCCCCAGAACCTCTCTGGGCAGCCTGTTCCAGTGCTCTGTCACTCTCACACTGAAAAAGTTTTCCCTTATGTTTACATGGAATCTCCTATGCTCCAGCTTGGACTTGCTGCCCCTTGTCCTGTCAGTAGACATGACTGAGAAGAGCCTGGCTCTGTTCTCCTGACACTCACCACTTATGTACTTAAAATCATTGATGAGGTCACCCTTCAGTCTCCTCTTCTGCAAGCTAAGGAGACCCAGCTCCCTCAGCCTTTCCTCATAAGGGAGATGTTCTGCTCCCTTAACCACCTTTGTGGCTCTGTACTGGACTCTTTCAAGCAGTTTCTTGTCCTTCTTGAGCTGAGGGACTCAGAACTGGCAAAGAACTCCAGATATGTTACTCTATCCAGTCTGGATTTTGCTTTATAACCACTGTACTTAAGTACTTCTTGAGCTTAAGAGCAGTTAGTAATTATTATGTGTCAGTGGTTTGCTGTTCAACATTCACAAAATTGAGTTGAAGTAACAGCAAACCACATCTATGTATTTTATCTATTACATTTCATGCATGAGGAAAAGGAAAGAACACTGGGCAGAGTATCAGGCAGGCAAATACAGCAGAATGGCAGAAATATGAGATGGCTTTGATAGCTGCTTGCCCCACAGATGTTTGCCATCATACACTGATTGCTGGTATCTGGACAACTGTATGATTTATGTATTGTGGAACAATGTATGATTGAAAGCTTTCATGAGCTCATCTGAAATCTTTGTTGTTTCTTTTCCTTGGTGTAACTTTAAGAAAATATTCTGTCAGCATATAGTACCTTTCAACATGTGACCAGCTAAAAATACAGCCATCAAAAAGAAAGATATTAAAAGGATGGCTGGGAAAATGGTTTTGGAGACTTGCATGTGCTCGTTTGAATTTGATTAGCCCACTATGACTAATAAATTCCAAGCAACCCACAAGTTTTGACTTCTGAGGCAACAAAAGCTTGAACTAAAATAAGCATAAGATGCATAATGAATAATTTATCTGTATGTGTATAATTTTTCCTGTCCAAATAATTTAACAATTTAAAGGCCATACTTGTATCGCTGTTTTAGGACATAGTCAGGGCTTTTTCACTTGGTATATACTAGTTAACCTGCTGTGCTTTTGATGAGTTTATCTCAATAATTTATGTACATGTCAATAAGAATGGATTTAGCTGTGTTTACTGCTGTGTGTTTCTCACTCAGGTGGCTGTTAGGAAATTGGAGGTAGTCCAGCATTTTTGTGAACCTACCAAATATTACCATTATTATCAGTTTGTCTATAGCTTCTATGACCTTCCAGCAAGCACTGTACAAACACAGGGCAAAGCCCCTTCCCAAATCCAGTTAGTGATCCAAAATGCTTCACAGCAGGTGAAATAGGAAGAGTTGTAAAGAAGAATAATGAAGTACCTTTGCAAGTGTTTTTGAAGAGTTCCTCCCAAGAGTAAAAGTTAGCATGGAGATCATTGTTCAAAACACCTGAGTGATGAAAACCAATGTTGTGGAGTGAGTGGGGAAAGACCAAGCCCTTGATCTGGCAGGATGGATGTTAGAGCAGAACTTGTTTTGCAAAGGCCTGTGAAAGTAAATAACTTTTTTGATGCTTTTAGAGAGGGGAGTGAGTAGAGAGGAGCATGTAGTCAGGAAAAGTTGCATCCCCAGAATATCTTGTGGATTAGTTCTGCAGAACTTAAGCTTATTTATAGCTGTTTTCTTCATCTTCCCAAACACCTTTTAGGAATTAAACTGTGAACAGAACTCTTCTAACATGTAGAGTAGGCTCTTTACCTCTGTGTAAGTCACCTGTTTCTGCCAAGCATCCTTGCCATCTGCAATGGGCAGTAAAATAATTGGTTATGCTTCATAAATCTTACTTTTTACTGTTTAAAACTTAAACCAGATTTATGATACTGTTAAACAAAGACTGTAATCAGCAAAGTAAATAAAATCAAGTGGTATCTTTACACTTAACCTGCATTCTATTGAGGAATATGAAGTTATGAAGTTTCTTTATAAACTATGGAGTTAACTTTTCTGTATATGCATGATAGATGGAATAAAAAATTATTTCCTATCTTGGATGTTTCCAGTAATTGTTTCATTATTATTAATAGATAATGGCTTATATTTGTGAGTACACAGGATTTCTTAAGAAATTGGAAAACTGATACAAGGATGTGCTAAAAATGAGAAGTTAGAAATAGCACTGGCAGCTGGTGTAGGATAAATAATTATTGGTATAGCCCAGTTTGGATAAAAAGAGTTTTTTTTTAAAAGGGATTTTTTATGTCAACACACAGATATCTTAGACCAAGGGGCAGAGTTGTCAGAGTTATTCATTTTTGGAGTAGTTCAATAATTGACAGAAACTTAAAAAAATATTCAACGGTTATTCTGTATGGAAGGAAAGGATATTTGTCCAATCACTAAACACAATTTTTCCCTTGTGTTTCCCAATTATGGTATCACTACAGGAATATTGTGGGTGTAGCAATCAAGGCTGACCCTTTCCTTGAGGAATAAGATGGCTTGATATCTTAGCTAATTCAAGCAATATTTAACATCTAGTTATCTGAGGCTACTGATTTGCATTAGAAAAAAGGAAACAACATCTAAATGAAATGCTTACAAAACAGCAACAAAAGTAAATGAATCCAAGATGGCATCTTCCTACTTCAGAGCAAGATTAGGGAAGTATCATTTTAATGAAACACCATAACTAGAGTGCCCATAAGTACCCTCACTTAGAATCAATGTTGTCTGTCTGTAGCCCCATTAGCACTTCAGCTGCAAACAGTTTTCAAAATGGGTAAGTAGCTGATTAGCAGTGCAGGTTTATAGAGACAAACCCATGTCAATTAAGCCCCAGGAGGGACCATCAATTAGTGTCAGTCAGGAAACCCTTTTACCACTTGAATTAACATAATGAAAAAGGATACTCAGTCTTTCAGGGTTCAAGAAACTTTTGACATCCAAAAATACATTTTTTTGCAGCAAAAACCTTGCAGCCCCAAAATCCTTATTCTTGCAAAATAGTTGCATGAAGAACCAGCTTGCTTTATTTTTGTTGGAGAAATACTGTTTTCCTAAATCATTTTTATTAGTGACTTAAGGCAGTGTTCAAGAAATCTTGGAAGTGTTCTGTTTTAGGTCTTTTTATTTGGTTCTACAAGGTATAATTAGGTTGTGAAAGTCAATGTGGTGATAGGATTAAAGCAAATAACCTGGCAAAATAAAAAAAGCATTTAAACAAAATCCTTAGTAACTGTATTTAGCTATAATTTGGTGTTTTGAGGCAGCTCAGTATAAACAAAAAGGAATAATTTTAAAAAGCTCTTTCCTCTGTCATGGTCCCAATTTCTGATTCCTGCTAATTGGCTGGAAAAATGACAATTGGTTTTGGATAAGAAGATACTTGATAAGGAGTTGGTCTGTTCTGATGCAACAAGTATTTCAAAGACTTTCAGAAGTCCATGATTTGTTTTAAATCTATGTGCAGTGTTGCAAATCCCTGCTGTCAAATTCAGATTCTCCCCTAAAAATCACATGCAGTACATTGTTTTAAAAAAAAATCAGTTGATTGCCAGACAGTGAGGACTGATTTGTTTTCTTTCTGTACAATTGGATGAAATACTGTCAATGTATGAAATTAGTGATGAGAAATGAAATGTTGATTAAAGCAGACAATGAAGAGAGGTGAGAAGTGCAGGAGGAACAAGGACCTTTCAAAGCTTTTCGAAATGGAAATTCCACTTTTTGAGGTGTTAATTTTTACTTTACACTCACATTGTTTATTTTTGGAAGGTATTGTGCTATGAGGAAGAAGTTATTTCACTTTGAAAGCTTGTTGCTACAATGCTGGAGCCTGTAGAACGCTGTTCAGACCTACTCTCTCTTCCCTGTGGTTTAGGACCATGGGAGGTTGCTGAGCTTTCTGGCCAACACAGCCCTGAAAGCAGCCCCCTCGAGAAGTACATCTCCATGCAAGCATTACTGATCACCTTCTAGTGAGAGGTCAGGCACCTCTGAGCTAATCCACAGCACTGCTGTGGATGAGAAACTTCACTTTATTTCAGAAAGGCTTTCTTGTTCCAAAGTTAGCCTTGAAGGCATCTATCATTGTACACTCATCACTGAGGCTACAAGGGTTTTGGAGTTTTTTTAGGGCAGATATGTTTTCTGTTTCTTTAGGAACACTATTTTTAGAATATCTATCATTTTATTGAACTGTGTTGCACTGAAAATGTATACCTTATGTATATTGCATTCCATGCTGTGGCCTGTGGCTAAGACATGTATTAGCAAGCATATTGCTATTGATTTTGCTTTGTCCCCTTTTTTCCATGTGCATATGGAGTTGAAATATTTGTTTGCAGGCTGTCCCTCACAGTGATCTGTTTGTGACTTCTATGATTTGTGAAAGCTTATTGTGCTGTTGAGGCATGGAAAACAGTCACTTTTATTATAGAATCAGAGTAGTTTTGGTTGGAAAAGACCTTTAAGATCATCAGGTCCAACCATTAACCCAGCACTGCCAAAGCCACCACTAAATCATGTCCCTCAGCACCACATCCACATGTTTTTCAAATACCTCTAGGGATGGTGACCCCACCGCTGTCCTGGGCAACCTTTTCTGGTGTCTGACAACCCTTTTGATGAGGTATTTTTTCCTAACATCCGATCTAAACCTTCCCTAGTCCAACTTAAGCCCATTTCCTCTTGTCCTATTTCTTGTTACTTGAGAGAAGAGACTGACCCACCCCCCTTGCTCCAACCTCCTTTCAGGCAGTTGCAGAGCGTGATAAAGTCTCCCCTCAGCCTCCTTTTCTCTAGGCTAAACACCCTCTGTCCCCTCAGTTACTCCTCATAAGACTTGTGCTCCAAACTTTGTGCCAGCTTCATTGCCCATGTGTGACCATTTGAGACTTCAGAGTCCCTGTGACTGGAGGGAGGTGATGGTTTGATACAAAAGAAAACAGATGGATCTGGGGTATGTCAGCTAATTAGAGGAAGCAAATGGTCACTATATGTGCTGTATCCACTGCCTCTTAGTTCCTGGCCCCAGGGGAGAAATACAGAAACCCTAAACTTTTCATTGAGGTGCCCCAAAGGGGAGAGTACACATGCAGCTCCATAAACACTCCTACCATAAGAGGGAAGCTCCTCACCAGGAGATGGCAAGCAGATTTTTTGCTGGGATATGTGCTTTTCTGTAGCTTTTTGCATGCAAGGTGTCCAAGCCTGAGTTTACCATGAAGGTATATTTGCATTTGAAATGATGCCTCAACAGGTGGTACCTGTACTTGCATAAGGCAGTGGTGCAGAGCAGTGTTGCCCTGTGTCCAGATCCTGGGGGCAGGTTAGGTGACACCTGACCCAAAAACCACCCAAGCTTGTATTTGCCTTCTCTGGTCCTTAGTGCCTGCAGTCATGGAAACATAGAATTAATTTAACACTTCTAAAAATGTTAACAAATGTAGTATTTTCTGCACAGCTGTTCCACTATGAAGGTTATTAAGTATTAGGCAGCTGTCATCAAACCATTTTTTAATTAACTGTATCTTCAGCACTGTATTTAATTACAAGCACTTAGCCACAGGGAATATTTACATCTTGTAACCTCTGAATGAGAGAACACATGAGCTATGACATGACACAGCAACCACGTGTGAAATGGCATGAAAGGCTGAAAGTTCTTCCACAGCAGGAGCTGGATTAATGTTATACATCACAAAGCATGACCTGATGAAATGCTGTTGAAGGACAGGCTCCTTATGTCCTTGAGTTGCAGTATATATTTGTCTCAAATTACTTTCAGAAAATCATAGGCAATAGTGGCCTAAGATTCCTGCTTATTGCTGGGTAAAAATTGTATTCATGTCAGAGTGCAGAATTCATATGTCTTTAAGCATGTTTTTGTCACAGTATTGTTTGGTGGATGGTGACCCTTGTGTGGTACATAAAATAAACTGGTTTTTGATGGTGAGTGTTGAGGCTTCAATGGAAGGTCAATAACAGCATCTCACTATTGATCTCAATAAAGGAGCACTGGATAGTGTTCCCTATATGGTACTAATTGTACAATATAATATGATTTTTTTCCCTGAGCTATACAGGACAATCTATTGTCTTTTACAATGTGAGTGGCTGTCCCTGCTCCAGTGTGGTTTTGAGGTCTGAGTAAGAATTGTAACATAGGTGTGTGTGTCAATGATTAAGGCATATAATATTTATTTCCCATATGTGAAAGACAATGTAAGAATGACTTCTTACCTCTTCTTTTACTAAGTGCTTCTTCCCCTTGTTTTTTGCAAGGTTCCTGAAAGCTTGAGAGCACCACTGGCCATAATCTGGGTCTGTTTTTACTGAGATATATCTGTTTAATGGCAGGAGGTAAGTATGCTTTTAAAAAAAAAATTATAAACCCCCCACTGATTATTTTGCCTTTTGAAACTTCCCATTTGAACTGGTGGTTGCAGAAGAGAATTCAGAAATGAAATGTATAGGCTTCCTGAGAGGGTTGCTGGGCCACAGCCAGGTAGAGCACTGATTATGCAGGAGTCTGAAATCCATTGGCTGGGGAAGCAGAGTGAGGGTTTTCTCATTTTGGTCATGTTATATTGGAGTCATTAGTCACAATTTAGTGAGCTGAGGGGAAAAAGTGAATGTGGAAAGTGTTCCCTTCAGGTTGTGTTTCCCAAAGCCAGCATTCTGGGCACCACGTGTCTTGCATGGAGGTGGCAGCCATAGGAAGAAAAGCACTTTCACAGAAGTCATTTCTCATCCCCAGAAGGTATTTTCACCCACACTGACAGCTATTAGGCAGGGTGTCTCTGAAGCTGCAGAAACAAGTAATCTTCACACCAGTCCTGTTTGTCTGTGAGAAGGTGTCTTTGCTTCCCCTGTGCCTGAAGCTTCAAGTCTGGAAGCTGTGTTGTGGTGGACATATTCTCATTCACCTAGACCCTGTTCCAGAGTCTTTCAAAACAAATAGTAGAGTTCATGACACCATAACACATAGACTCTCTTTTCCAGGAAAAAAACCTCAAGTGGACTTGTTTGGGAAAGATGTTTTACCAGCATTTGGTAAGTGCCTTGGTGCCACTTGCCCTCAGGTCCCCCCACAGAAAGCATTTTGATGGCTTTTCTTGTATCCAACCTCAACAATAACAACAGTGAGCACAATTTTAAACATTTGCCAAACCATTAGCCAAGTTCATTACACTCAATTAATTTGAGATGCATTTCAGTACCACTTGAACTTGTTGCTCCTCTGAGATGTTGATGCTTCTTTGAGAGTACATTTATTCAGCTGGAAAATGTCCTTAGATGCAGCCACTTAACCTGTTGCCATTGTTGGCTACATGAGACCTTCTCAACCCATATGTGAACTCTTTGCATCCTTTAAAAGATGCTATTGCTCATTCTTCAGCACCTGTACGCAAATTAACCTATTTTGCTTATTTTCCTGCACTGTGAAGAGGCTTTTGGAGGCTGTTTTCATTTGCTGTTAGGTTGCTGCATTTGTTTGACTTCCCTTTCTTTGTGTTCCCTAATGAGAAATACTTAATTCAGTGCTATTTTACTGTCTCTCTGAGAAAAACCATTGAAACCTGTTCATCATAAGCTTCACTGTTGTTCCTTTTGCACTGCTTAATATGAACCTCTCTTAAATTACATTAAGTATTTGCTGCTGCCCTATGTGTTGTTTGCACATTAAGGTGGTTGCTATATTTGTATTTATTGAATGAGTGTGAGAAGTTATTTTCCCAGATTAAATCCAGTAACATTTGTTCTTATTCTTTCTTCCCTGCAGTTTTCTTTCTCCCCACCTCCTCTGTCAGTCTGCTTTGCCTTTGAGCTCCACCACAGAGCCTTGTGAATTAAGCAATGTTGAGTGCATGAACTGGCTTTGCTAGATGATTACACGTGGGCAAAGGAAGTTTGCAGTAGTTATGACCTGTTTCTCCTCTTAGATGGCAAGATTTTTACATTTCATTGGTGGAAGTGGTCAGGTGAGGCATGAAATGGATGAAAACTGAGCTCTTTTGGTTCAGCTGTTAAGTGTAGTGGTTTTTGCACCTGCTAAAAAACTAAGGGTTTTTTGTGCACCTCTGCTCAGGAGGGAAACTCCATCTACCCAGTGCATGTTTTGTTGGGCCCTGTCAATGGCTGCTGTCTGGGGAGGTCAACAGGCAGCAACAGTACCTTTAGTGAAGGGAACTACTTGGGACAGTGTCTGAGAGAGCTTGGATAGCAGGTCAGAGCAGAATCATGGCCCATCTGAGCAGCAGCACATATACCTCAGCATTGGCTTTGAATGCTGCTGGGGAGTTAGGCTTGATTTATAAAAAAACAAAACACTTAAAATACAATAAAAGCCAATAAAGTGATTAAAAGCAGTAGTGCAGAGTTTTCTCCATGGAATCTTGAACAAAGTGCAGATTTGACAGCCTGCATGTTTGAATATAGTTATTTCATCATTCTCATGAAGCCAACCTTAACAAAAGGTAGGAAAGCTGGATTTCCAATGCTTTAATTAAAATACTTTTAAAAAGCTTTTGACTTCTGACTTTCTGTGTTTGTTAAAATTCTAAAAAAACCCTGCAAGCACTCAAAGGCATTTGTCAAAACAATACTTCAATGAAGCTGAAATTATTTTTTTTAAAAAGCATTGACATTTTATTACAAATCAGAACTTAGAACTTCCAATGAACAATTATTTTTTCTGCTTAAGAGCCATCAGATTTCCATACAGCTCCAGTTCTGCATGAAACTTTGCTGTTTTCCCTTAGAAGGATCACCTGTTCAGCCCATTGCCATAGATTAACAGTTGAGAAAATGTACATCCTTAAATCACCAGAAATAATAAGAAAGTTGAACTCTTACTTTACAAAGTAAGCTGGCTAGAAAGCTAAGTCCTGCTGTTTCCTGATGATCTGTAGACTTTTCATAGAACTGTAGAATGGTTTGGGTTAGGAGGGACCTTGAAGATCATCTAGTTCCAACTGCCCTACATGGGCAGGGACACCTCCCACTAGACCACGTAGCTCCAAGCCCCATCCACCCCGACCTTCAACACTTCCAGGGATGGGGCAACCACAGCTTCTCTGGGCAATCTGTGCCAGTGTCTTACACCAAAGAATTTCTTCTGAGTATCTAATCTAAATCTTTCCTCTTTCAGTGGGAAACCATTCACTCTTGTCACTGCCTACCCTTGTAAAAAGCCCCTCCCCAGCTTTTCTGTAGTCCCTTGAGATACTGGAAGGTGCTCTAAGGTCTCCTTGGAGTCTTCTCCAGGCTGAACAGCCCCAACTCTTTCAGCCTGTCTTCACAGGAGAGCTGCTCCAGCCCTTGGATCATTTTCATGGCCTCCTCTGCCTGTGTTGAGGGCTCCAAAGCCAAACACATTACTCCAGGTGAGGTCTCACCAGAGCAGAGTAGATGGGGAGAATTGCCTCCCTTGACCTGCTGGCTGCACTTCAGATATGCAGCCCAAGACACATCTGGCTTTCTGGGCTAAGAAGGCACATTGCTGGCTCATCAACCCAAGCAGAATTGTAAACAGGCTGGTTTGCAGTCTGCTGTTACTACTAGGATTTGTTCCTATGAACTCTGTTTCTCCTTTGCACTAATTAGGAATGTTTCCCTGAGGCTCCTTCACCCTTTTTCACCACCCCCTAAAAGCCACTTGTTGCTGCAAGCCAGCAAATACAACATGAGATTAGTGTGCTCTGACCTGCAGAGCTTCACCTGCTCTGGAGGAGCCATGGGACAGAAGCTCCTCTTGACTGGGAGGAGAGCTTATGGTGAAAGGCAAGTATTTTTTACGAGAAACTAAGTACAGTGTTTAAAACACCTTGTTTCACTAGTTTCTTTGCCAAGGCTTGCACTCCTGTGAGGTGTTCTACCTAGAGGTGTTGGTAGTGTATTGAATTCTGACGAGAAGCCTTGAAACCCCAGGCACGATGTTGCTTTTTTGGAAGGTTTTTTCAGTGAAAAAGAACACCTGTCTAGACACAACTTGCTGTGTCTACTCAACTGTGATAACGCTTCTTCCTGTAGGTGTTGAGAACAGTGGGTTAATTTAGGCTGAAATCTGAAACCAGCCCTGAAGCTGCTGCATCCACAGGTGGCAAGAGCAGGGCAGACTAGTAGGGGCTGCAGAAATTTGGGTGGTTGGGTGACAGGAGTGCACTTGTGGTGTATTTGCAGCAAAATGAAGCTGTTGTATTTCTTCCTCTGAGTTTCTGAACAGAAGGATGTGCTCAGATGTTTGAGCCATGTGTGGTGTGTCCAGTACACCTGTGGTGTAAATGTGTAGTAAATCCTGTGCTGTTGGGGCATTTAAATTAAGATGTAAAAATCAATTTTAAAGGAGGCAAGCAGCAGGTTGGACACTCCTCAATGGCAGCAAGCACAGGCAGAGGGCTTGATTTGTGTATGGTGGAGAGCAAGTGAAGGATCTTTGGGCAGATCCCATCCAGACATCTCAGGGGAACCTGTATTTCCAAGGGACAGAAACAGCCCCCAGCCATCCTTAAGGCAACTGTGCAACAAAGAACTCCCTGGGGTCACTTGACTGACATAAAACTCTCTGGTTGCTGCATGGGCACCATCACCACCTGGTGGGTTTTAAGTTACCTTTTACCTTCAAGTGGTCTTCTTTGTGCAATGGGTTAATTTTAGAAGTTATCTGTAAATGACAGTGTTGAAAATCAAGGACTTTCTGTGTTCTGGGAATTTCTTAGGGGTTATGTTAGTCCAACTTAGGGAGGGAGGGAAGATTTCCAGGGGTACAGTGCTTAACTTCATTGTTGGGCAATAGGAGACTGGCACCAGATTGTCCTTAGCATTTTGGAAATCCTTATGCAGTTATGCATATAGAGCTGGTTTGAAGGCCAATTGGTCTGGCAGAACTGAAGTTGGAAATTGTTACTGTCTCCTTACAAGTAGAGAAGTAAGGTACAGGGACAAATATTAATGAGTCAGTGGGTAAGTAACACAGGTGCAAAAGAATTTGAGTTTCTCTAGAGCTAGTCCAGCAAATGGTTTGTCCTTATGTAGGACAAATTATAGTTAATTCTGAGTTTCCTTCAATCTCTGCTATTGCAGTCTATGCAATGACGTTGTGCAGGAGGCAGCAGTGGTGAGAATTAGTTCTTTACACCCTAAAAGACAAATGGGGATCTAGTTTTGATAAATTTATTTCTCACACAGATGAACTCCAATGTGACGCTCCCCTCCTTCTGTATGAAGTAACTTCAATGTGTTTCTTCCCATACTGCCTGTGAAGGACAAATCACCAATCCCATTGGGTGCCCACACTTGAGCTTCAGCAGCTGTTGGACATCCCTGGGCTTTAAAGATCTGTCTGAGGATCAAAACCTGGCTGAGATGAGAAATCTGTAGTTTTGCAAGTGAGAGAGGCCACAACTAAGTGTTTTTAAGAGCAACTTTGAGTCTATGAAAAGCTACAAGTGAGAGCTCCTGGGCAGGTGGATGTGGGGAATAAGTAGTTATTAGCTGATTTTTGTTTTCCTGTCTTCCAAAGTGTGTTTCATGAAGACTACTGTTTATAATGGAAAGCAAGAAAACAGTCTGGAAACCACAAATACCAGAGTAGCTTGGAAACCTGCTGAAGGTCCTGGAGTAAATGTCTACACAACTTATTCAGAAAAATATCAGAGTATCGTGGGCTGTTTTTCAGCCAAGTAAACAGATACAGATGGGGAGGGAGATGCAGAAAGGGCTGATTTGGAAAGGATTTTAAGATATCATTAACACTTCTTAACTTTTACCATAGAGAATATATCTGCATAGTGATGGCAGTGGAGGTGAGGGTAGCACAATATATTGTAGCACTGCTGGAGTGAGGAAAGCAGATGCATCTCCATTAGAAATATAGATTTTCAAGATTTTCTTTTAGGTGTCAGACCTCTGTAGCTCTTCTTGGTTTGTAATTCAAGGCTATGCTCAGAAGGGAAGTATATTAATCTCTTTCTTAATGGGTTTGCACAGCTCCCACAAGTGTTGGTGGGAATTATAAATGGACTTTGAAGGGAAAATATACCTTTTAATGCTGTACCGTATTTTCAAGTCTCAGTGTACACCAGGATCTGTGCGTGTTTGTCTGTGTATACAATGCCTGGGGGATATGGCTTTGAAACACTTTATTACTTGGACAAAACAGGTAGGTGACCTGTCTTGCTACTTTGTATTAGAGTTGCAATATTTGTGAAGAAATGGGGGAGAACTTTGCTAATGTTTTACATTAGAAGTCTGGTCTCATTAAGGTTGAAAGATCCTGTAGTGACCAAATCACTGGTGCAGGGAGTAACACTGATGACATAAAGATAGAGCATTTTAGGGAAATAAGTTAATTGTTTTTCTGTGGAGTCAGAGGTCATATGAGTTTCTAGAAAATACAGCTTGTTAAAGCTTAACCTCTCAACCCACCAACCAATTTAAGACAAGAGCATCCATGCTAAATATGCTCATCGTTCAGCTAAACTTAAGACTAACCTTAATTCCACATATAAAAAAACCTTCAGAAAATACTTTCAGAGAAGCGCAAGCCCAATGTCTGCCTTGCTGTTGTCTTTCCACATATTGAGCTCATACCCTCATTGGCTTGCTGAGGAATCTGCAGGTGGGAAAGCAATAGCCTTAATCTTATCCATTCTTCTGGTTTGTTTTTTTTTTTTGTTGATTGTGCTGTTGCTTTACTCTTGCTCCTCAGCACAAGTGAGGAAGAACTCCTTTCACACTGCTCTTCATGTCCCTCCAGGTGAATCTAATTTAGCTCCATATGCAAGTCCTCAGGAACTTCTTGTTTTGATAAATATGCAGCTATCATATCAACAATTTAAGTGTACTGCATCATGTTTAGTTTTATCTTGAGTTTTGCTGTCAAGACGTGTATTCCTTGGATTAATAATCTTCTGGGTCAAGCCATATTGTGCAGAAGTATTTGTGAGCCTGGAGGAAGGAAGAAGGAGGTGCACAGTTTGTTTTTTACACTGCAGAGGTGCAGGGAAAATATTCTGTAGATCATATTAATGTTGAGCCATTCAAGGTTCATCAATGTTTATTTCTTTTTACAAAAAGCTCAATCCCATAGAGGTCTTTTTTTCTCCCCGAGGAAAGTCAGTTGTAGAGCTTGTCTTCTGTTACTTCTTAAGTCTTTCTTTCAAACTTGTTTGAGAGTTTGAAGAAACACCCTGATTTGATGAGGGAGAGCATGTTCCTCATCTGTTTGTGCAGGAAATGGTAAACTAACAGTTTGGTAAACTAACACTGCCTGATTTCTGTAGTCTTACAAATATGCTTTGAGTACCAGGAGCAAGATGACTAGACCCAGATAACATGGCCTGCTTCTCAGCTGGGCTAACTTGTTCTTGTGGCTGGCTGATTCTCAAGAACATATTCTTGTACAGGTAAGGTTGCATGGCTTGTTTGGTTCTTGAGAGAATTATAAGCTTGTTGCATTCCCAGTCTGAAGTGGAGTTTGGATCAAACTGCTGCAGAATGGCTGCTTGTTATGACTATGATTTATTTTTTTCCATGAGTAAGGTAGAAATACAACTCAGATTGGAAATGAAGCTGATAAATGTGGCATTCCCAGCAATTTGTAGCTAGTTTTGTCCCCCTGGTCTGAATGAGCAGGCTCTGCAGTTACTCAACCACAGTGACTGTAAATAATGAGGGAGCCAAAGCCCCTATCTCAGCTGATAAATCCTCACCTCCCTAGATCTGTCTTCAGCGCTGTCACTTGGGCCCTTAGCTCTGCTACTGGCTTCCTTGCAGAAGCAGGAGATAACCTGAGACTTGCTGAGCACAGTAGCTACACGCAGCATTTCATGCAAGACCACCTTTGCAGAAATGCCTCCAATGTAAAATAACTGATCCCAATTCTCTAGCAAAATATGACTCTATTATCCACCTACTACCTTGAGACCACTCAGAGCTGTGTTTGTGAAAACATGCATTTCTTGCTAAATAGGAGCATCTTTTGTCAGAAAGACCTATGAAATGCAATCGGTTCCATCACCTCACAAAATATAAGCCAGAACAAAGTCCAGGAAAGGTCTCCTGTGGAAGACCCCTGGAAATGTCCTCCCACTTTACCTGGTGATAGAAGATAATAGCTTTAAGTGTTATTTTTAAACCAGCTGCTTATAAACTTCGTAACAGCATTTAGACCATATTTCCAGAGTTTACTTATGGAACTTATGGCAGTTAACCTAGTTATCAGTATGCCTGCAACTTTCCATGCCCTCAGTGTCAGGAATACCTCTTTTTGGTGACCTGGTTAATTTGTTCTCAAGGCAGTCATACAGTTGATGTTCACATTTTTGTCTCATCATTTTAAGCACTGTTCTAATACACTTCCAAGTATAAAAGCAAGGTTGACTGATCTTTAATCTTTGGACCTTCTGTCTGTTTTCTCTTCTAAGAGTCAGTGGTTGGTTTGCCCTTCCTTGGTCCCTCAGGATTTCCTTGTCCTCTCAGTTCTCAAAGATAACTGCTAATGGTTCTTAGATGGCTTAAGTTAATTCCTTGAGCACTTGAAAGTGTATTTCATTTGACCCTAAAATTTGAATGCATCTAACTTACATATTCTTCAGCCTGTACTTTTCATATACCTGTCCTATGCTTCTGACTCCCAGTTAAAATTAATTGTTCAAGTACCTGGCTGTAATTAACCTTAGCAAAGAACTGAATAAAGGCAAGATTTGGGTACTTGAGCTTTGTAACATTTGTCATAATTTGATTAGAAAAAAGGGAACTTGATGGGTTTTTTTATGTTCTGTTATGGATGACGCATTTGAGGAACTTTTTTCTTGTTTTCCTTTACATTAATAGCTGGTTATAACTTGCTTTGTGCCTCTGCCTTTTCAATTCTATGCCTACATACCTGTGCTATTCTTTTACTTTCGTTCTTAATTATACTTCCACTTCAGCACAACTCCAGTTAAAATACAATTTGCTTTTGATTATCTGGATTGTTAAACAGGTCTTCAGTCTTTCTTCCACTTTAGCTGCATCAGGCTTATTTGATATTGTACCCTTAATAGGCTGTCCTTTAACACCAACTGTCCTGGACTTTTAGTGGTTTTGCTTCTTTTTTTTAACCCTAGGGACTATCTTAGCTTTTTCTCCATATTTGCTGACATCTCCTTTTAATGTACATATTCCTTTTTCTGTTCCTTTGGAATTATGAACATAATTGTTCTGTTTACATCCTCTGCCTTCAGATTTTCAGCAAACAATTCTTATTCTCATGCCTTCATTTTTCTGTTTCTGAGAACAGTTAAAACTTAAAGACCTAGGGGTACCAATTTGAAGTATGGAATCTGAGAGTACTAATGGTGTCATTCAAGACTGTTTTGATGGGCAAGTCCATTTGCAGTTTGATCATGCTTATCCATTGTATCAGAGAATCATAGAATATTAAGGTTTGAAAAGACCTTGAAGACCTTTAAGTCTGCCCATCAGTCCTACACCCTTATGACCACTAAACCATCTCCTGAAGCACCATGTTTACCTGTTGTTTTTTTTAACATCTCCAGGAACTGTGCCTCCACCACCTCCCTGGGCAGCCTGTTCCAATGTCTCACCACTCTTTCAGTGAAGAATGGTGAAACAAGCATCATTTCAGGGCTTTTAACTGCCTGCATAAGAAACACATTTGACACAGGGACTTAACATGGGTCAGCACAGGCAAAGTAAAAAAAAGTTGTCCTATGAGTTCAAGCATGACAGCCTGTGCAGTGTGATGCTAAGATGTGTAATTTTAAAGAGATGTCTTGGTTCTTCTTTTTTAAGTTACTCAAGCTGCTGGTTATATGCAGATGTGGAGAGGGCTGTTTACAGGTCAAACAGTGATGGAACTGAGAGGTGAACTTCCAGTCTTGGCCTGGGTCTGAACAAGGTTTCTTAATTCATTAAAGTATGAAATAGGAACACAGTGAAATAAAATCTGTGCTGACATGTACCACCTTCTCTTCTCCTGACTGCTTCTGCTGGTGTGAAGTCTCCTTTTCCTTCCCAAGCCTTTCCTATGTCTCTTTCCCACCAGCTCCTCTGCACTGTGACTGTTCCTCTCCCCCACCTTCCCCACCTTGGAGCTCTCAGCAGAGCCAGAGCTACTTCAAAAACTGCAGCTGTGCCACTAAATTGTAACTTTCAGATTTTTATGGGAAAACTAAATTGAGAGATGCTTAATGATCCCAGGAGAAGGATCTCCCAGCACAGCATAATCCAACTGAATTTCAGAGTGACAAGCTAGTGAGGGCAGCAAATGAAGCAGTGCTGGAAATCCACCGAAGCAACAAGAGCTCAAATTTTAAACATTTCTGGCTCTCTGTGTCTGCATTTCACACCACTATCAGTATCAGCTTGTTCTGTAAGCTTAGCTGGCTCTTCTCATCCTCTTTAAAGTCCCTCCCAGAAGCTCCTTGTTGCAGCCCTATTTGCCAATTAACCTCCTGCTCCTGTGCTGTGCAGTTACATTGCTTTAGCATAATCCTGTACTTTTCATTCCACCTCTGGGAATGAGCTGCCCTTTTGTCATGCTTAGGGAGGGATTTTGGCCTGCAAGGACCAGTCCAGCTGCCTTCCACCATGACTTCACTGTGGAGAGCCCAGCAGAGGCAAAGCAGCCTTTCTATCACCCCACCAACATAGGATTGCTCTGCCCTTTGGAATCTGGGAGAAATGTGTAGAGATGTGTAAAGACATCTGCATCCATACTGGCTCTTGGCTGAGAGTCTCCCTTCTCCATTAAAGTCATAATGCTGCATCATTCCTTTATCTCCCTCCAGAAAAATCAACAAACCTTTTGCTTCTCCTGTCACACTAAGCTGTACAATAGGTAGGGAAGAGGAGATCCTCCTTGGAGGCATTATGTCATGGCCTGCAATCCATGGTTGTCCTCTTCCTTTTTGGGAGTGACCATGAAGACAGAAATGGGGAATGACTCACATTTTCCCTTTTGTCATACTGGGCTCCTACCACCTTTGGAGCACCATTGAAGAGAAAGTGTTGAAGATGAAAGCTATTTCTCCACATGCTTTTGTGCACAAAAGCTCTTCCTCATCTTGTGCAAGGCCACCTTTGCATGCATGAACTGAGAGATCATAGAATGGTTTGGGTTGGAAGGGACCTTAAAGACCATCTAGTTCTGTCCTCTCTGACACGGGCAGGGTCACCTCCCACTTGAACAGGTTGCTCCAAGCCCCATCCAACCTGCCCTTCAACACTTCCAGGCAGGGGGCACTCACAACTTCCCTGGGCAACCTGTTTCAATGTCTTGTCACCCTCACAACCTCCCTGGGCAACCTGTTCCAATGTCTTGTCACCCTTACACTAAATTTCTTTCTAATGTGTAATCTAGATCTCCCCTTTTCCAGTCTGAAACCATTCTCCTTTGTCCCATCACTCCATGCCTTTGTAAAAAAAGTCACTCCACAGTGACTGACTGTGAGTAACACACAGTCAATTCTACTGGCTTACAAGGACAAAATCAGTGTGAAGGAGTTAGGTTTTCTTACAGTTGAAATAAATGCAGTTATGACGATCCATAGCTTTATGGTCTGACCAGCAGGGAAGAGTTGGACCACATGGGTGGGGAGGGGGAATAAGTTTTAAATTGCAGATGAAACATTTTTCTCTGTAACTTTGGCATAGAAATAAGAAAAAACTCCAAATTTCTTCATCCCTTAGAAGATGAAAAAGATTGTCCATTCCCAAAATATATCAATTTACAGAGCTAACCATATATTCTTCTGTACTATGCAATACTTCTCTTTCAAATTCTTCAGTCCGGGGTCCATTAGACCAGCTTCCCAACTGGGTAACTGATGGGTAAATTTGTAGTTGTAATCACTTGATGTTAAAATTCTCTCTCTCTTGCACCTGCATGGCATCCAGCCACATCTTTCAGTAGGCTGCTGCTGGTGGGCTGGCATCTATAATTTGCATATTGAAAGATGAAATAGGGAGATGCTTAATGTTCCCTGTTAGTTTTTTAATTAAGAAATGAATATAAGAAGCCAAGATTATCTGGAATACTGGGTCTGTGCTAAATAAAGGAATCAATAGAATGTTTTTTAATTTTTTTTGTTAACTGTGAGCCATATCTCATTCCCATTGCTGTCAAGGAGGCAGTCCTGGAAAAATACTAATGCACCTGAATGTTTTTTCTTAGTTGAGTGGCTTGTTTTGATTTGGATTGGCACTGGAATAATTTGGAAGCTTTGGACCAGTCAGTCAGGACTTAGGAAAGTTTTAGCTTAGTTTGGGTTTGCTCTTTGGCAAACTGATGTAGGGGAAACGACCTTTTATATCACGTTTCTGAAAGCCAGTGTTAATATGGTTTGTTTTTTTCCAAGTATGGTCACTATTTTCAGATGATGGGACAATATGGTTTGTTATTCTCTGCCCCTTTTGTAGATTTTATAATATGTTTGCATTGCAAAATCACTTTTTAAAATCCCAATGTATTAATTATTTTGTGTGGTCTTTGTGAAGCTGTAAACATCTAGGAAAAGAGAAACTTAGGAAATCTTACCCAGACTTGTTTGAAGGCCAGCTCAGCGTGGACATACCGAGTCAAATTAAATCTATTCATCTTGCTTGCAATATCTGGATATTGGTTTATGCTAGAAATCAAACTGCCTGTATTCGGTATATTTGAGAAAAACATATACTGGGTTTGGTGTCTGCAAATGGAAGTATATGACACAGATTTTGTGCATATACAATATAGATACAAATGCTACAAATCCATAGAGAGGAGAGAGATTTTGTGCATATACAATATAGATACAAATCCATAGAGAGGAGAACTACATGAACATGGAGTGACTGAGTTTTCTGAGGAGACTTTCTAACATAGGTGGAAATTGTCGTTATGGATGACAAGGTGTGGTGACAAATAGAACCACTTAAGCCTAGAAATTGATATTTTTAGCATATTTAAATTATTCAAATCTAGTAACTTCTAACGTTAACCTGCTGCCATAGCAATAGAGCTATATATTAATAGACTTGAGTGTGTGGCTGCCTAATCAGCTGCAATGTCTGCCTACAGGGAGCAGGGGTGTTGTTCAGCCAGTTTCTTCCACGTTGCAAGCCAGGAGTGGCATGCAGGCAGCCAGGCCAGTTCAGCCAACCACATGGTCACTCCAGCAGCCACACAAGTGTGTTTTCTAAAAGTATGTAAAGTTTGGAACATACATGGCTTAACGTCGCTGCATATTTTTAATGCTAAAAACATAATAAATCCTCCACTATCTCCATGAAACAGTTATTAATGCTTTTCACTTGAACGGGTATTACATTGTCATGAGCCTGGTAGCAGAAAAGGAGATGTTAGAAGAGCTGGAGCCCTGTGTACACAGGTTTTCAAGCTTAGCTTCCTAGCAGAAGGGAAACCTGCTCCCCTGCTGAGTTGTATTTTGCTTCAGCACGGTCAGACCCTTCCGGATGGGCTCCTGCAAGGGCTGTGGGGTTCAGCTCTGCCTGTGAACCAGAGCTTTGCTGTTGTGCTCAGCCACTGCTGCCCTTTATTAAACAGGGCTGCAAGTAAAGGGCAACTGATGGAAAATCAAACATTTTCCTGACACTGAGTATTTTCAGTCGGCTTATCTCTTGATGTGTAGTATTTTTGATGAGTATATAGAAATACTGTCTTTGTGATCAGATGTTACAAGTTTAATACAATGTTGTGAGGTTCTGCAGGTTCTGCAGTTCATGCTTGTACAACAGCTGATAATTAAAAAATAAAATAAAATCTAGAGCTGGAGTAGAGCTGCCCTGTGCAGGGCTTTAGAGAAGGCATTAGATACCAAAGATTATTTCCTGAGGGAACATCCCCCAGGTTTGATGTTCCCCCCATCTTGGATCAGGAGTTTGAGACCTCACTTAGTGCTGTGTTTTTAATTGAACAATGATGTGTATAATGGAAACCTATATACTTGTGTGTCTCATTGCTGGGTCACAGGGCCACCGCTTAAACATACTTTATCCCCATACCTTATCCAAGAACCTTGAAGACAGTTCCAAAGGGTCTTGATATTTATCAGTTGGGGAGATAAACAACACTTTTCCACTGTCTTTTCATGCACCAGTCATAGGGTTTTTTTAATGGTCATAGTTTTTAAGCAGCCATTGAGACTGTAACCTGTGTGAAAGAAATTAATTCCATCTATGACCTTGCTTAGTTCTGGAGCAGAGACTTAGAAATCTAAGATGCACTTCTGGCTCTTTTCTGCCAACTTACTTTCACAGGTTTCTGAAATATTAATTATTGCAAGTATAGTTACATTTATTGTATCTGTCCACTAAGTAAGTGTCTGTCCTCTTGGTGATTTCTATTTCCCTTGTAATAATACCTGTAGGAATAATTCCCAGTGTAGCTCCAATTAGTGTTAACATCCTGTTACCAACCAAATAGCCCAAAAGTCTCCTTCTTCATTGGACACATGCTCCAAATTCAGGAAAATCATGACACCCATCAATGAAAATTTGAGAAACAGTAGGTCAGGAGAATAATAATAAACCCATGAGAGACTTGACCCTGAAGTTTTAGGTCATTACTTGAAAATTAGTTATGCTGTACATTATTCTAACCTTTCTGCCTTCTCTTCAAATATAACAGATCTAAAGAGGAGTGAACTGTAGTCCTTAAAAGTCTTCCAAAGGTTTATCTAGTCATATATCAATAAAAGTGTTTGTCAAGTAAGTGGAACCAGGAGCTCTTCTTTCCAAAATATGTGAATAATAATTAATTAGCACAAAACAAAAGGCTCAGTTTAAAAGGTTTTTGGAACCTTTCCAGTAGTGATCAATATTTATGTGCTCCTCACCAAAAATAAGACACTGAGCAATCTCAATTAATTCAGACTGTCCAGGGTAGATAAAATGAGGACAACATCAATCTATATGAAAAAAGATTAAACCCTTGCCTCACCCCCAGGGAGCTTTCAAACAGGCTGCTTGACTTCTCACCTGCTCTGGTCCTGCAATCTGAGTCTGAGTCTACAGTCCTATTATTTTAATAGGACTTTCACACCTGCATGGATAAAAGTTTATGAATCGAGGCATTAGCTGGTATTTGTGGCTTCTCTCTGAATTGATTTCTTGCAGACCACAGCCAGATTGGGCTGTGCTGGGAAATGTCAAGACAGCTCTGATATTAAGACATTTCTCCTCTCTTGTTTGTTCCAGTGAACAGCTGTGCAGTTTTCTGACAGCTTCTGCCTCCTAACTGCATATTCATGTGTTCATACAGTGAACTCTACATCTCAGATGAAAGTCTGAAGACAGTTATAAGCATGTTCCCCTCTGCCCAGCTAAGAGACAAAGTGAACTGGGCATTCATAAGTCCCAGGTTAAGGAATGAAAATACAAGTTCTGCCACTTGATGTTAAGGACCTCTTTGAGTATGTGATAGCACAGCCTGTAGGACAGCAGACAGTCCTGATGCTGAGTCACAGCCATAAGTGGCTGAGTTGTTTTTCCACTGGTCTGCCTTCACAGCCAGCACTTCCCATAGCTGCTCTAGGGGCACACTAGTGACATTGCAAGATTCTAGCAAAAATTATTCCAGCCTTTCTAGCATTTATTTTAGTTTTCAGATGAATACATCAGTGTCTCTTCCACTTGCCTCTGAAGTTTCTATATCACATGGGTTTGTTAATGATAATATTACCAGAAAAAGGCCTTTATAAATGTTCAACAATATATGTATGGGTGTCTCTGTGAGATTTGAGATGTTCTGCATTGGTGTAGGAGCCTGAACTCTGAACATCATCTCAGCAAAGTTGGTGTAGGAGCCTGAACTCTGAACATCATCATCTCAGCAAAACATGGGAACAGACACCTTCCATGGCTTGTGTCTAAAGAAAGTGGCTAAACTCTGACAAGTGAGTCAAGAATTGTTACATTTATTATACGAAAAATAATTAAGAAATTCCTTAAGGCTCTTTACTGTACAATATCAGTAATGCATTGTCTATGTCAGCAAGAGCAGTAGCCTTTGATTAAAAACTGCACAGCCTTTGGGCATGAACAGCCCAAAGAAATTGGCTGTTCCTCTCATTGGCAAATGCAGACCTAGTGACTTGTATTCTCAGCAAGTGTTCACTCTGCTGTTTCTACAAGTGTGAAGGCCAATAGTGACCTTTATTTTTCATCTCCTCTGCTGTCCTATTTCTACAGGGTTTTTTCTTTAACCTTCAACTCATGGCACCGATGCTGAATGCAGATGAGCTTCATTGCACTCAATCATTGTTTTCAGATAATTAACTCAAGTCCCAAATAAAAATTATGGAATTTTGTGAGCGTTTTGTGCAATGGGAATATCCCTGTTTCAGTTCCTGGCCACAAAGAAGAACTAAGAAGCTGCCATGCAGTTGGTTCTGAATGTGTATCTTAGGGTTTTTTTGATAAGAAAAAAAAAATCTGTAACTAAAGAATTTACATTTCTATTATTCAAGCATCTGAAGCCTGGTGAAATATAAGTGTTTGGTTTAATTATTACTTGTAAGGTGGTAGTAGCAAGCATAGGAGCACCAGCAAATTCTGTTGAGGGATGTTTGACTCCCTATACAAAACAGAGGTGAAAAAAATGTTGCTCATTAATGCCTATGAAGTATTTACTTATAATTATATCTGTCTCCAAAGACTGCATTTTCATTTTGCTTTGCAGTGTTGGCTCTGACTCTAGGAAGGAAGGGAAAATGTGTTTTTTATGGCTAAAAGTGCTTTTCTAAAGTGGATATTTAGTGGTGCTCTTGACAGGAACTTATTCATCCAGAGAAAGTCAATAGGACAACTGCAACAGACCCAGCAGGATCCTTACACTCAATACTAATGGCAGTGAGGCTTGGTTTGGAAAAGCAAAAGTACAAGGAAGTCTCTATAATATTAGAGGCTAGTTTCTCTTTAGTTCTGAGTTCTGCCTTTTTTGTCTTCTACATTCCCCTATCTGAAGGTGACTGGGATAAAAAGAAAAGCAAGAGGGGGGGAAAGAGGAATGAGTGTAAAATTAAAAAAAAAAAAAAGCAGCTGAAATGTGCCAAAATTACCATTACTGACAAGCACAATGGATAGCTGGAGGGGCCCTTTCATGAGGAAGTTCTGTATTTGAATGTATTACCTTTTTCTTAAGAAAAAACAAATAGAAAATTTGAGTGTTTTTTTTTTTTTAATGTGCTGTTATATCAGCTCCTGTTGAAAGCACTCTTATTTTGTTGACTTTCCTTCCTTACTGTGCTTCCCCTGTGCCTTTTTCAGTGAACAGCTTGGCTCACAATTTTGCCTTCTGGGTCTGGACAAACAGGAGGATGGTGGCAAAAGCTGAATTCCTCACTTTTTTTTTTTCCTCCATATGCTTGCAGTGGTGGAGCTGAGCTCTGCATCCACTTCTCCCATGTTTGAGAACAGAACCCAGAACAGGAGCTGCTCTGTTGTGCTGCTGGTCAGCTGCATGCTTTAAACATTAGGAGGCTGGAAAAAAACCAAAGGGTCAGGAATCAATTTTGCAGTCAAATGGCTCAGGGGACTTTATTTCTTTGGAAGAGGTAAACAAGTCTCTTCACAGTGGGGCTGACATGGAGGGGAATGCTCTAAGGAGGAGAGTGGAAGGGTCTGGAACTTCATTGAAAGAAAAACCAACAGATCTAGACCTCAAGCATTCACATATCCAGCCCATCTCTGCTCTCTTCCATATATTTCCTTAGAGCTGAGTTTTTGCCTTTTTTCATGGGGGGGTTAGAGCTCCTCCTCACTCTCACAGCCAGCTGGGATTGGCTTGTGTCTTGCTGCACACAGACTAATTAAAACATCATGGGCCTGGGCAGTGACAGTCATACTTCAAAAACCACAAGCTCTGGTTGCAGCCATTTCTTATGTGCTCCAGGTGAGCTTGCACTCCATGAGGGAGGAAGGTAAATAGCTCAGAGCTCAGCCAGATTTGCCCCTTGGTGCCAAGGAAATAGGGAGAGGGAAAAGGAGGTGAGATAGAGGGAAGGAAGCAGTGGAGCCAAGGGCAAGGATAACAGGGAAGTGGTTTCCTTAGCAACAACAGCGCTTTGGATGGTTTCAGACAAGAGTATAACTGGGTACAAAGTACCTGATTAAAATTTATTACAGGGGCTGGAAGCATGCAAGTCATAGCAGATCCAACTTGTGTGCAGGAGAGCGGGTGCCAGAGATGCAAAGACATTTGAATGATTTCTGTATTGTCTGGGCCACCTTTTGTGAACAGGGAGAAGAAAAGTGGTTTGGGAAGTGGAAGGCGGGTGAAGGTGGCATGACCAGACTCTGAAGCCACAAAAACTCAAAATGAAATGCATGCCCTGGGTTCACAGTTTAGGGAAAACATAAAGTTGACTCACATAGAAACATTTCTTGAAGAATGTCTTGCTACAGAAAATTACAAAAGCTGCATTTAGCTGGGTGAGACACATTTTTTTTCTTCTATTGAGATGGACCAATTTTTGGCAATAGCAGTTGCTGTCTTACTGTGCCTCTGTTTGTGAACTGAATTTTTTTCATTTACCAGTGTAATAGATAAACATCCCAACTGCACACTCTTAAGCCAAAAATAATTACTTCTCTTTGTAGTGATGCCAGGTCCAGAGGCAAAAGAACTGCTGTTAATGTTTAGACCTCTCCTTTCCCCCTAGGGTTGCTGTTGGAAAATTTACCAGATAGATGTTGTCTATTTATGTCTTTCATTAACCTAAGGTGTTGACTAAGTATTTTCAGTATTTTCTATTTGATAATTCCTGGGTTTGAATTGGAGTAAGATGCTTGTTTCTGAGCATGAATACTTAAGCCATTATTTGGAGGTCTGAGTCCATTTTAGATATTGAAATAAATGTCAATTTGCTAGTCATGCACCTTCTATCTGTGCTTAAGTTTCTCATCTGTAAAATGACTCTACTGCACTTCTATCTTGCAGAGATGTTGCAAGATCTATTTCTGTAAGAAACATAAAATTATCTGAGTTGCTTGTATGGCTGTGTAAGTATAAAATACTAAGACAAGGAGAACTTCAAAACTTCAGATTTTCATCTGAAGTCTTGAGTCTTCAATACTGGACTCAAAACCTATGACAACATCCTTTCATGCAGTATTCCCATCAGATTTACCTTTTGTGAACATTCTGTGGTGCCCAGAAAATGTCTGCAGAGAAACACAACTCAAAGTCAAATATATTTTTGTTTTTAGATCTCTCAGATGATGTAGCTCAGGATAGGTGTGTAGATTGAGAGCTCAGCTGATCTGTGAAACAAACAATAAAATATAGACTTTTTAAGTATTCATTGGACCAAACTCCCCAATAAGACTGGATATTAGGAAAAATGTCTTTACTGAATGGGTTGTCAGGCACTGGCACAGGCTGCCCAGGGAAGTGGTTGAGTCACCATCCTTGAAAGTATTTAAAAGCTGTGTAGGTATGGTGCTTAGGGAATTGGTTAAGTGGTGGACTTGGCAGTGCTGGGTTAACAGTTGGACTTGACCTTAAAGATGTTTTTCAACCAAAATTATTATGTGAAATAGTAGAATCACAGGAAAATTCTTTTGGACTTTTTAAGCACCTAACATTCAGCATGAAGGGAAGGGAGGGTTTGTAATGATATAATTTTCCTAATGCAAGCACATATGTGCTTACATCAACACAAGTGATTGGGAAGTTCCTGTGAGTCATGGAAGTCAATAAGGTGTAAGAGCCTTGAGCAACCACCACCTTGATGAGCACACATTAGTCTTTTCAGCCAAAGGCAGCAAGAGAAAGGTTGCAGAGCCTAAGACACTTGGACAGGGCCATCCATTTAGCCCCTCGTGCTGCCCCACTTCAGGCACTTCCCAGGAGGCATTATCACTCTTCCCTTTGTGGTAATGAAGTAGAGAAAAACGCTCAGATAATGAGGATCTAGTTTAATGGATCGAAACCAACACTGTTTTAGCCCTTGATGTTGAGGTAACCTTCTGAAGACACAAGTACCAGTGAGAAATACATCAAGCAGAAATGTACAATAGTAATAAAATAGCCAAGTTCAGAGCTATTAATTGAACATAACCCATATCTGAGTGTGTTTAAGGTGTGTTTCTTTGATCAGGCCAGTGTTGTTTAAAAATAAATAACTAAAAATTCTTTAGTTACTGCTCCCTCAATTTACTAATACCAAGAGCTTTGAAAACAGTTGTTGTTTTGATATATTAGTGCTTTAAAATAACATTTGTTAGCATGTTCAAAAAAGTTAATGGTATGTCAGTTTCCTAAATTCAGATAATAATAGACTAACAGAGTTCAAAATAACTTGTATGTCAGCAGCTTAATAATGGGGGTCTGCTTTTCATAATCATGTTAATAATAGGGATAGTTAACAATGTAAAGAATTCCTAATTTGAGGTGACATCCTGTTCCTTACACTCCTCAAAGCAACCGGAAAGGATTGGTCTTACCTGTGGCCTGCCAACCTCTGTGCTATAACATGAATCTGGTATTCTTCACTTGGCTTCACTGAGCACCTTCTAGACTGACTGGACTAGCTGGGCTACCTGCTGCCTATTGAGATGTTGCCACTGGACTTGATCTTTCTGAGCACTGTGGTTGGAAACCTGGCCAGGATGTGGGGAAGCATGAGAGAGAAGTTTGTGGCAAATGTTAAAGATGTACAAGCCACTGCAAATGCTGTGACTGGTTTGTGAGTGTTGCTTCTCACAGCACAATGCCAAGGTGAGGTCCTCCATCCCAGCTGCACAGAAGTTAACCCATTGCTCCCCACCACCCTCCACTGTAACTCCTTTCCCTCCCCAGCCACCACTGAGCTCTGAACCAAGATGAGATGACATTCTTAAAGCTTTTAAGCTTTAAGTGTTAATGCTCATTGTGTTGTAGCACTGTGTATGATAGATTGATACAGCAGGATTAATAAATAATTTATTATAATCTCATCAATTTAAAGTCTCCATTTGATTTACTGAATTGAGAGTTTATCGGAAAAGCTTTTATCTGTGGTTATTGACTCGAGTTCCCTTGGCCTGACTTCTGGGGGAGGTGCACTCTGATCACTGGTTTGAGATCAAAAGTGGTACAGGTCAATTCTTGTTTGCATTTCTAACTAGGGAAAGGAGCAGGCAGGGCTGCAGTCTGACCTATTTATTTTTGGAGTATTATTTTTTTCCCAGTTGTATGTTATAGGAGAAAACATGGTTTGTTGGGAAGTCATTGGTGTTAGAAGAGCTGGAAGATGCATATTTAATCCCACTTCTTACCTCTGAGTCCCTAGATAACTATGTAGATAATTTTTTATCATTTATATTTTTATTAACCTATTTCCCATCTATACATTGAGCAAGACAAATAATGGAGCATTTTGAAATAACTTTCTTGCCAGCCAATTTTTGGGGGCTTGTCAGGAGATCCACATGGTACAAGGAACAGCCTAATGCCACAGAGACAAAAACTCCCCCACTAACAAACACAGAAAGAAGGGAAGTGAATAAAATGGAAAAGGAGAGGAATAGAATATTGTCCAGTCAAAACCATAAAGGAAGAAGATACTTCCCTCAAAACATAAGGTCCCTCTGTAGAACTGTTTTATAGCTCTGCAGACTGAGGGGGGGAAAACAACCCATGCAGGGTAAGTTGCCAGAACAGATTAAGGCAGCTGTCTCACAGCATCAGATAACAACAAGAGATGAGAAGAAGCAGCTCAGAAAGTACTAGTTGTGGGAGCCTCCCTTCTTGGAGGTACTGAGGGGCCTGTTTGCAGACCAGACCCACTCACTGGAGAGGTCTGCAGCTTGCTGGGGGATCAAATCAAGACAACAAAGGTTACATCAACTTGTACAGCCCACTGACAGTTATCCACTCCTACTCTTCCATGTGGGCAGCAATGATAGAGATAGGGGTAACATGAAGACATCAGGAAAGACTTATCGACCACTGGGAGCAGCAGTGAAGGGCTTGGGGACACAGGTAGTGTTCTTATCAATCCCTCTGGTCAAAGGGAAAGGGCTGGAAAGGTCTGAATGAATTGGAAAACTCAATGAATGGTTAAAGGAGTGGTGTCGTAGTCAGGGCACCAGTTACTAGATGACAGGGACACACTTTCAGAAGCCTGGTCTCTGGTGGGCTGATGAGTTTCACTTGTCTGAGAAAAGGGAGAGACTCATTGCCCAGAGGTTGGCTAATTTAGTTAAAAGGGCTTCAAACTAGCCATGTTAGGCAAGGGGACCCTCAACTCATCCCACACCCACCACTGTGAGGACTGAGGCAGTAACAGATGCCCTGGGCCAGCAGGAAAGCTTTGTCCACTTCTGGAGCCCCCAACATAAGAAGGACATGGAGTTCCTGGAGAGAGTCCAGAGAAGGGCCACAAAGATGACCCGAGGGCTGGAGCACCTCTCTTATGAAGACAGGCTGAGAGAATTGGGACTGTTCAGCCTGGAGAAGAGAAGATTCTAGACAGACCTTAGATCACCTTCCAGTGCCTGAAGAGGCTACAGGAAAGCTGGGGAGGGGATTTTTACAAGGGTTTGCAGTGAGAAGGCAAGGGGTAATGGATCAAAACTGGAAGAGAGTAAGTTTAGGTTAGACATTAGGAGGAAATTCTTTGCTGTGAGGATTGCGAGACACTGGCCCAGGGTGCCCAGGGAAGCTGTGGATACCCCCTCCCCGGAAGTGTTCAAGGCCAGTTTGGATGGGGCTTGGAGCAACCTGGTCTAGTGAGAGGTGTCCTTGCCCATGCAGGGGGTTAGAATTAGATGATCTTTAAGGTCCCTTCCAACTCAATCCATTCAGTGATGATTTAACTGTTCATTATATGTAAAAGCTTTTATTTTGGGTGGCTTGCCAAACAAAATAAAGCAAAGGAAGAGTAGAAATTGAAAAATATTAAGATATACCACAAAAGTTGATTCATGCTGTGTGTGTACAAACATACAATAAAAGATACATAAAAGATCCTCAGCATGAGTGTTGTTTACATGCTACATAATTTAAGTTTTGTTTCAGATGCAGGACTTGAGATACTGGATAAAAAACAGTGGATTATTTTTTTAAATACACGTAAGGCTTTCCAACACGTTTTTATTAAATGTGATTCTTTGATGAGGTCTCAGCTATATCACACAGCTCAAATGTAAACTCTAACTCCACGACTTTGGCACCTAAAAAATTGTTGGTGTGTTTCTGCTGCTCAGGGAATGTCACAAAGTTCTAGTCCACTATTAGAACTGTGATTATTAATTTTTTTGTTTAACTTCATTTTGCTGGCTTGAGTTATTTGGCCTAAAAGCACTTTCCAAAGGCACAGCATTGAACTCTGTTTTCCTGCCTATGCTGTCTGAGGAGAATAGATGAGACAAGTGTATTTTCTCCCTTCATCAAAGCAGGGATAAACTTACATCCTGCAGTTTGCACCACAGGTCTATGTTGCATATTTCATGCATCTCTCTCCCAAAAATCAGTAGAGAATAGCGTAAGTGTAGAACTCACAGCAGATATCCAAACCACACTTGAATGAGGATGAGAGGAAAGATTTATTCTTGTAGATTTATCCAGCACTGGTAGTGATGCCAAATTTAACAGTGATTTCAGGATGGCTGATGTTGATTGCTCTGTCTCTCCAACTACAAATGGCATTTGGGATTGGCATTCTTTGCCACTTCTGATTATTGCTATTTAACACAATAAGGAAATTTTGGAAGGTGTTTTTTTTTTAACAAATAAGGTTGTGTTTAACTTTGAACAAGGTCTCTCATTCTTTAATAGGTTGCATGAAAGTGTTTAGCACAGATTGTTTCACCACATGAAATTACTCAATTTGAGTAAATGTATCATCCATGAGTGTGCAGCAGAGAGAGGTTCTCTCTGATGTTTGGGGCCTGGGGTTACTGAGGTGGCTTGCCCAGGAGTTGCCCTGGATGGACCACAGCTCTAGGCAGTGAATGAGAGGAGTGGCTGGAGGAAGGTGTGTTTTGGCTGGAGGGGAGGGTGATGAGGGGGGAAAGGGAGAGCTGGGAGAGAGGGAAGCCTGCCAAAATAGCAAAAGACAATTTTTCAGCAGAGCAGAAGAAATGCCTCGTTAGCAGAGGATGGGCAGAGCACCTGGCAGCTCAAATAGCCATGGGGGCTGGAAGCTGCAGGAAAAATGCCTGAGCCAGAAAGCCGGACGTGCCTGGGGCACAGGAGGAGGGTGACCTGGCTGGAAGGCAGGGGAAGCCAAAGGATGTCATGGGTGGTTGAACTCACTCACAGACAATATGACTAGGAGAGATGGGTTTTGCTGAAGCTCTTACTTGAATTTTTTTCTTTGCTTTTATTAATGCAATGCAATCTTTCCAATAACCTTTTTATATGTACCTGTGCCTGCCTATTGGATATATGCAGACATGTTGCTCCCTGACTAATTTCCCAAGGAAAAAAAAAAAAAGATTTCTATTTACAGGGAGGATTTATAGCATTTTTTAAAAGAATAACTTGCAAAATAAGTTTGAAATTGATGCACCTTCAGGTCCTCTTCCTTCTGAATATACTAGAGGATGTCTTTCCTGTAGAGCTAGTCCTAACTGTAAAGTTAAAGTTACCGTGGAGTGAGGGAATCCAACGTTCCTGGTGTCACTTACCACCATCAACAGTCCTGAATATTGAGTGGTTCATTTATAATTCCAGCATTAATCCTTACATGAAGGCAACATGGTACTGTACATCAAAATCCTAAGGGATGGAAATAAAAGAAATTTTTCATGGAACTAGGAAGCATTTGATATGACAAATACTTCATAAAATTAGAAAAGCCTTATCATTTAGAAGATGAATCACCCTGAGTTGTAACTGCCCTGCTGTGCTTTGCATTCTGGCTGCTGCTATCCAGCATTTCAAGTGCATATATCATTGACCTTCTTATCTCTACTTTACAATCATTTTTTTCTTTTTTGGTGTTGTTACAAAATTTTTGCTGATCACTCATCTTTGAATTTAGTTTTGGAAGTGTTCAGTAGTTAATTTAAAGTATATTTAAGGTAACATTTAAGCTCAAATTGCTGTTCAGGGATTTCTGGGGAGGAGGGAAAAAAAACTATTTTATATACTGTCTTCTCCTGCAAGAGCACCAGGGAAAACAGATCTCTAGTACAATCCACACACATGACAAGAAAATATACTGTTTTTTCTCAGTAATTTATCACCTTCTGTATGATGGAAAGCCTGGTTTTCCAAAAGAAATACCAAGGAAAGAAAAAAAATAAACAACAAAACCCTGAAACAAACTCATATTCATGACCAAATAAGTGACCAAATGACAATGACCAAAAGACAAGATTTTTTTCTGCTGGGCCTCAGTCTACTAGTTATAAATTCTAATGGTGATGAAAAGGCATGACCCTGGCTGTATAATTGTCTAGTTTGTAGTAGGTTTTTGGGAAAGATGTTATTCCAGGGAAAATCTGTTTAGGTGTTTCATAACACATCCCAAATGAACACCATTTTCTAGTGTTTTCAACCAAGCAAAATGTGATATGTCATCATGACTGTCAGAGAGAACCATATTTTTAAACAGATGTCAGTTTTCTTATGATTACAGTGTTCCATTATGAGCCACCTCTGTTGGAGAGGGGAAAAAAATTCATCGCTGAATTTATAAAACTTCATACCTGAAATGCCCTATATTCTGAAAATGGTAATAATAGGACACAGTGGTCCCCTGTGTCAGCTTCAAATGCCAGGAGCTCTTTAGAGAAGAAATGCTGAGGTCTTGAAAGATATCACATTACAGATATGAATTTTTATTTCAAAAACAGCGTGCTGCAATACCAATAAAACCTTTCAGTATAAACAAACATAATTGACAGTGCTGAGTATCAAATGATCTATAAAGTACTCCATTTCATATAAGATGTCTGAGGAGATGTAATAGGCAACAGAAAGTTGCTATAAAATGCCATAACATTACACATAAGAGAGCTGCTAATTAGAATTGTCAATCAGAGATTGATCACTACCTCATAAACTGCATAAGATGTTGCTGCATCCCAGCAAATGTGTTGTCTTAAGGGTACAAGAAGCTGCAGCATTCAGCTCTGAGCTGCCAGCAGGATTTCATGGAGCAAAGGTCTGTTCTATCACCACAGTCTGTTCAGCAGCTCTACCAGGAACACTGAGGGCATTGTGAGCTCCACAACATGCTGGCAGAAAGGAATGTTGGGCTGTAATCTAATACATACATTTAAGTTTAAAATGTCCAATATATAAGTTGTAGTATCACATTTAGTCCTTCATTTTATTGGTTTATATATTAACATAAAAAAGAAAGGCCTTAACAGAGAGGTTCTTTCCACTCTGGTGGACTTCTCTAAAATTTATATATTTCTTTCTCTTAGAATTGCTTTGGCCCTCATATTTTTATTTTTTTTTCATGTTGTGAAGGAATTGTGCCTTCTGTAGCTGCATGCCAACAGGTGAACACTAGTGTTTGCAGAGTATTCTGGGATCATGAAGCATAAACAGAATCTGTCAGGATAGATCTGGATTAAAATTCTAGATAAAGAGCTAAGGAAAATTAATGCCTGCTATTTAATTTCAAAGTGAACTGAAGCTTAATTTTATGACAGATTAACAGAAGCTTGTTTTTCTGAAAATTCAAAAAGGAATATTGTTTTACCTGTTTCTCTCTAAATTTTGTCCTCAGGACAGGTAAGTCTCTCCCCAGGCACCTGGATGTGTCCAAAAGGAGACTGGTTATGTAGGATGTTCAGGATGGCAATGCCATGCACCTGCAGAAGGGTGTGAAGTCTGGAAGTAATTGAATCTGAAATGTTTCCACATGTTACACTCTGCTGTCAATCAAAATACTTGTAGAGTGTCTGGAAGGAAGAAATTCTAGGAAAACAGTATTTTATCTCTAGGAAAGCCTGATGTGGTAGGTCACCAGCAGATGTGCTGAAGGGGACAGAGCACAGGTCAGGGATGGAGTTAGTTTTGTGAGAGCTGAAACAATGAAATGACTCTGCCTTAAATTTGTCAAAGATCAGGGAACCTCGGGGTGTCTGAGACAAGACAGCACCAACCTAATGTCTATAAAATTTAGCAGTGGAATATTGGGAGTAAGTAGACTGCTTTGGGAGCCAAGGGTGGAAGAGTAACCTAGGTGGGAAGGGGCCTCAGGGGGTCTCTGGTCAGACATCCTGCCCCAACAGGGTGAGCTCTGGGGTCTAACCAGCTTTCTGAGGGCTTGCCCCACTTAAGCCTTGCAAATGTCTGATACTGGGGATGGAGCAGTGTATCTGGACAAGCTGCTGCCCTGTTTAGCTGCCCTTCTTTGGAAGAAGATTTTCCTCATACTCACTCTGAATCACTCTTTAGTTTCGAAAGATAAGTGTGACAAATGAAAAGATAACAGTGATAGAACAAGTAATTTGTGACCAAAAATAAAATTGCCTTAAGTTATTGTCTTGAAGAAAGACAGCAAAGCTCCTCCAGGTCACAGATTTACATATTTATTTATTTATTTAATGGCAGTTGTGACTAGCCATGGGAAGCATTGCCTGGCACTTAAGGCTCATATGCAATGTTGTGCAGAGCAATTCTCAAACTGTAAGTGTTAGGAAGATTAATTCAGTACAGAATTAGTGAAGAGGCTCTATAACTCATCCTTCCTAATGTTAATAATTCGAAACATCTTTACTTGTTAACTGACTACTGTCAATTATCATCCCTAAGAGATGCTGAATAGGTAATTTCTTGTGTATTGATTCTTGTCAGTATTTTATAAAACAGTCAGCATCTCATTCAGAAAGCTTGAATTTGGAGAGCACAAAAAACCCTGTTAGAACAGATGGTTTCTGTGATTGACGCCCTAATGCACAGTTTCAGCTCTGTCTAGTCACTTTAACAGGAAAGTGTTTTAAGGATTCACCAGTTGGCTTGTCAAATTAGCATCAGGGACTAGTCTGGGTGTAAAATCACAAGCATAAATCATTTGGTGACCTGAGGGTGCATGAAGTATTACCTAAAAAGGAAACTTTAAACTGGAATAAAAGCCTTTTTTGTGTTCTGGCAACATCAGAGAGGTTGACCAGTTGGAGCTGACCTCTTTTGTGCAGGGTGTGTGTCCTTCTACACCGAAGTCATGGAAGTGCCTACTGCTCCACCATGAAATAATGTCAGGGCTAAGAAAGGGTATTTGTGAGTCCTTAATGCCAGGGTCTGATGCCCCCAGGATCCAATTACTGCTGAGATTTTGACTCCAGACCATCCTTAACAAAGGAGTGCTCAGCAAAGCTCTGTTCAACTGAACTGATCAGAGTGGTGAAGTAACATCTTAAAATCAAGCCTGCATATTTTACTAAGTCTCACAAACATCAGATCCTTTGTGCTGCCTCCATTACTTTGTTCTCAGGAAATCTGACTTACATCTAATAAAACCTTGGCTTAGATTCTGGTTTTTTAGGTCTTTTTTTTTGTATAGAAAGTTTTTAGAAGAGAGTGGTGGGGGAGGATGTGGCAACCAACTACTTAATTCCCTGAAAAAAATCCCCATAAATTTATTTACTCTATACAATTTTGCACTATGAATAGTGCCTGATTAAGACCTGCCTCTTAAAACTGTGGTTTTCTAAATCCTGCTTAATTTTGCAGAGAATATTTTTGTCAATAATGCATACCTGACATGAGAGAGCTGTAGAAACCAGAGGGGGAAAATAGAGGAGGAGGAAAGAGTAGGGATACAGTGAAAAACAGTAAATAAATAAAAAGAGAAGGCAGAAAGGTCAAAAAAGAGAAGTATTTCAAGTGGTTGAAGAAAAAGAGAAGCACGAGTAGGAGTTGGCACATTCAAAACAAGCCAGCCATAAAGTGTGGGGGTGAGCTCTGAAACTCCTGCCACAGGATGTTGGGAACATTTGTGCTCTGTCTCCATTGCTCTTTCATGGTCAATGTCATTTCCATGTGCTGTACATGTTTGGCTTGGATGTCTTTGGTAGAGAGCAGAAAACAGTAAGGCACAGCAAAGAGACTTTATGTTCAGGTAGAAGCCAGACACGTTGAATAAAAATCCCGTCTGAGTGATTTACTCTTTGGAAAGCTCATCTGGTGGGTGCTGAGCTGCTGGAGGTGGATGGACAGGGCAGGCTTTGGCTTCTGCTGGCTGCTGGAGGTGGGACACGACTGCTCTGGCCCTGTGGGGCTGCTCCTGTGTCAGGACAGAAAGTAAAGCTGGTAGAAAAGCATGAACAGTGCCTGCTATGAAGGACAGTTTATTTGCACTCTTTTTTTTAGGGTCTGTAGAGTGGGAAGATTTCCAAAGGGTTAATATCCATCTTTGCTCTGCTCTGGCTTTCAGCTCCTTCCCTGCCTCCAGGCAAGGTGGCTTCCACTTGCTGCCTTCTTTATGACATTGCTGAAACCCATCATTCTCCTTAAGTACACTTGTGTCCTTATGGCTCCCTAGGCAGGTATTATCTCTCACCACTCGGTATTTAGACTTAGCTGTGCTCAAGGATAGTTTGCACTAATCTCCGTGGCTCTGAGGAATTCCTAATATATATATCTAGAGCATATGCAAGGTTTTCTTTGGAAAGATGGAGATGAGGTACATGGCTCTGAATTACTGCTGCCGTTCAAGAGTGTTTTGAGCTGCACAGTTCAGCTGTGTGAAACAGCCTGTTTGAAGCGAGAAGACCTGGCTAGGAACTTGCTGGTAACATTGCTGCTTGCTGGCTGCTGAGATGCCCTCAGGCTGTGCTGCTGGTGCAGCAGGGTGAGCTCTCCTCTCTCTGCGGTCTGGGAAGGGGTTTGCCAGGAGCACCTCAGAGCAGGGCCTGTGCTGCTGTGAGTGGCAGATCCTCAGCAGGGTGAGCAGGAAACTCCCGGGCCATTCCCTTACAAATCTTGATCAGTTGACCCAATGCAGAGGTGTGAAGTGGGAGCACAGGTGGTTCAGCCCCAGGTTAGAGGGACAAGTACTCAAGCTGTGATTTTCTGAATCATGATTTTCTTTCTCCTCTGTTAGTGGACCAATTCCCATTATGTAACCTTTACTAAGGGCAGCACTGTGGTACAAGTCCCTTTTTCCCCCCTTTGTGGGCTTCCACAGGTGTGCAATGTGTTGCCTTAGAAGTGATGGGCAAGCTTGCTTTCAACCTGATTAATTGTCTTTTGAGAATTAGCAAATGCATCACCCTTAAATTTTTAAAGTACTGTTATGGTACACAAATGTTTTGTAAAATATCATATCTGTTTAGACTGAGAATAATAATTCAGGCTTTGCACCTGTGTAAGAAATGTGGTGCTCCAAATTCAATGAAATGTATTGCAAAGCTCCATATTTAACATGTAATCAAAATGGAAGGATTACATGTGCCTATAAAACAGAAGTGTTTTTTCCTGCTTCTCAAATATAATTATATATAATTTACCATATATAAAATATAGTTATAAGCTGGGAGTCTAGTTTCAAATCTGAAGAGATAAAAACCCACCGTTTAAAGTGAATAATTTGTGTAAGTTTGCAGTTTGCAATCTTTTCTAACTACTTCTTTGACACACTGTTGCATCACAGACAAGGTTTTATCACCCGTTCCACCAGGGAATTAAATCAGTTTCATTGAAAGTATAGGGGACTGTTTACCTCGGACAAAATTACAAGGTAATAAATAGGAGTAATGTCAAAGTTTAATTACCCAAACCGTTGTTAATTACCCATTTCTAGATGATTATTAGGAGGGGAAAAAAAAAAAAGAATCCTGTTTCCTTGCATAAAGTTCTTGTAAGAAACCACAAGTGAGAATAGTATAAGAGTGCCTCCAAGTGGCACCTATCAAAAATTCCACTTCAAAGAAAGTGTGAAACAGGCTTAAAGAAGTAGCTAGCAAAAATGAGCCAAAGAAATCTTGCCTCTTTTCTTAACCCATTTCATTCTTTGCACCATTTCTGTGTATTAGTCAGTGGGACTTGCTGTACATTACTAAGAAACTGCAAGAGAGGGTATTTAACCTCAAATGGTGTTCTCAAGAGAAGTCTTTTCACATATGTGATGGTCATTCTTAGATTAATTTTAATGGTTAAACTAACTTATTGGCACAGCATCAGCATTTCCTGGGATCTGTCCTTTTGCAGAAATTGTTTCCCTTTCCTCTGGTGGCTCTTCCCTACTAAGGGGTCCCATTCTTCCCTCCCGGCATCCAAGCCAGTGCCGAGTGCCGCCTCTGATCCGCATCACGTGCATCTCTGCTGCTGCTGGTGTCATTGCAAGGGCAGACTGGGCACCAGGGAGAGGCTTTGCCCTGGCAGCTAAGGGCAGATGGAGGGACTAACTGCAAGGGAACATCTGTGGACTCAGGAAGGTGTGATGTGGTAGTGCTGAATAGACTGAAAAAGCCTGGATGGTGAATTTCACAGGCACAGTCACATGCTGGAGAACTGAGGAAAAAGAGAGATAGTGTATTGTTCTGTGCTCTCTGAGGTCTGGGTTTTGGACAGACCAAAGCAGCATTTTAATATCAAACTCCTCTTCGTTCTGAAACTCATTGGAACTTGTAGAAAATCTGTTTTAAACATACAAGACAAAAGTACATTATGCTGTGGAACTGAGGGTCTGGAACAGAGACTCTCAGGAGGTTGTGGAGACAGACAGCATCAGCCCCTTTGAAAAGGGATTAGAAAAATCCATGGATTGCAAGTCCATGAACATGTTCTGAAGTAAGGGATCAAGCAGAGCTCTCTGCACTAATATCCCTAACCCAAGAAATATGGATGTTGTAGAACATTGTGGATCATGGCAAGTACTGCAAACCCAGCTGGGCCAGATGGATCCATCTCACCCTGTAGGGAATTTCTTCTACCTTTAACAGAGGATTATACTCCACATATTGAAGAGAATTGTTTGGAGTGATTAATGTCTCTTTTTTTCCTCTCTACTTGAAAATCTGTAACTGTAGTCCTGAAGTTTTAATCACCAAAGATGAAAATCAAACACATAAAGAAGACTTTATGTGGAATTTCAGAATGTCACAATTACACAATGAAAACAAATCTGCAAGTTCCATGAGGTCCATGTGCTTTTTACATAGCTGTCTGTCCTGGTTTGAGCCAGGATAAAGCCAATTTTTTGTCTGGAGTTATTGTAGCATTTTTAAGAAGGAAGTAACTTGATATCTAGGAGAAAATGACTGTCTAAGAAACCTACTAATTTATATATTCTTCTGTGATTGACAGGCTGTAACACCCACAATTAGTATGTAGGTACTTGATGGCAGACTTCACAGTTTACAGGTAGATTAAAAGAAAACAGGAAAGTGGTTCTTAAGAGTGAAACAGTAGAGTATATATTCAGCCCTACTTTGAATAAGTTTGTTTAGAGAGAATTAGCTGAAATGCATTCAAAGCAAAACAGAAAATATAAATAAACATTGCACTTACGTTGGTCTGTGTTTTTGTAGAGGGCTTTGTGAAGAAAGCAGCATTTAGCAACATCTATTTTTACTAGCCTGTCTGCACAATAAAGAGTTGGGATTTCAGTTTAGACATGAAATTAATAACTTCAACAACACAGACTTGGAAAGCAGAAGTACAAATATCCGGTGTTTGGTGATTCACCTTTGCTCTAAACGGATGGTTGCACTTTTTGCTGAATGTTTTCTGTGTCTATCCTAAGACTGTTGCTTTGTAGGTTTTTAAAGATAAATCATGTTTGGCTCACTTGGAGTTACATGCATGAAATACCTTTGTTTCCTTTCTGTAGTGATTTGCAGTTTAGTAATCCTGGGAATGGTTTTGTCAGAGGAAAGAGATTTACCAGAGATCAGTCTGCAGGAAACAGAAGACTTAAAAGACTAGCTAAAATAGCAGGGAAATTTGGGAAAACATGTGCACAGCCTATCTGAGAAGAAAAAATAGCAAATTAAAAAAAGTACTGGCAGAATTTTCTCAGAATATGTAGTTTATGCAGCTGACACAGGGTTCCCCAGCCCTTGAGCTATGGGAAACTCAAAGCCAGTTGGATATGGGTGGACACTACTGAGTTGGCAGGAGCAGAAGGTGTTTGGAAAGAACGTTTATTATTTACCACTGGTGTGGAGAGTATTGCCCCAAATGGCAAATTTTAAACATTATTTTCAGAGAAAAAATGGTAGACTCCTATTTTGCCCATTGACTCTCTCAGTTCTTTAAAATTTATTTCTCTGTTTTTAAACTTCACTTTTTCTGCATTTTCTAATGTGGAGTCTTCTCCAGGATCACCTGGGACATGTCAAAGAACAAGAACTACTTTACTGTCTTATTTTTCAGGAAGATGTAAGTCTAAGTTGTGTGGTGACAGCATTCTTTATGAGGAAGTGCTCAGCTGAACAAAAAAAGGAGGGATTAGGTTGGTGAGCTGAGTTCCTTTTCAAAATTCATTCCCAGCCACATATGAGCAGATGAATGCACAGAGAACTGAAATTATTCATGGGCATAAGCAACACGTGATGAAGTAGGGATGAAAAAGCTGCATCTCAGGTTGGATGCAGCAGGTGTTTTGCAAGGACAATACAATTTAACTTGTTAGTTGTGATATATTTTTTACTTTGCTCTTCTCCCTCTCAAGTCTTCTTCAAGAAGTGTCTGCTGGTATCAGCCAGTGCTTGTGACACCACAACTAGCCAGAGAATGCACTGGAGCCAGAAGGGTGACATAGCTGGTGACAGTGGTCATGGCAATGGTTTGACTTTATAGTAAAAACTTTGAAGCACAATGAATCATAAGAGCTCTGGGCCAGATTCAGCAGGGCTGATTTAAGATGATATGATTTATGGCCCCATCAGCTCTTGTCTCAGTATGTCTTGGAGGACAAGAGTCTTCTGCTGGGGTATTGTTTAATTAATATTACTGCAGAAGGAGAGGGAATCTGTTGCCTAGTGGTTAGAAAACAGAGGGAATGCAGGCCACCCATGTTCATGCATCTGGTTTGAAGCAATCAGATGTTTGCCCTCCAAGAAGCTATTGTGGAAGAAGGAAGCTCCTACTGCTCTGCTGCCCACCAATGCTGGACCTGGGAAGCAGCCCCAGCCTCCTTGTTTCTGCTTTCTGCCAGCATCTCCACATTGCACTAATTTAATCCTCAATTTTGTTCTTTTTATCATATTTCAAAGAACAAAAAATGAAGAGGTTTTTGCGATGGTTACACTCTATCTCCAGGCACTGAGAAGATTACTCCTCTGGCTTTTAAATCTCTTTATTTCAAAAGATTATTTGCTAACTACCTGTCTCTCTCTAATCTTATCAAAAAGCAATTGTTCAGGATTGCTTTAGGAGGCATTAATTCTGAATTAGGCAACTCTTTAGAGAACATCTCAAACCCACAAGTATATAATGAGTTTGATTTTTTATAGAAAATTAATCTTAGTTCATAGGTTTGTGAGAAGTTCTGTTTGTAGTGCTTCTAGAAAATGAAATAGCATTGCCAGCAGGTTTCAGCTTTAGTTAGTTGTCACCATTGCCCAAAATAACAAGTCAGGTTCTACCACGTGTTGCAGTTACAGAGATGGACCTAATGGAGCTAATTCAGAAATACTAATTAAAAGTACAATAACCTGACGTGTCATCCAAGTCAGAGCCACATTTTGTTCCCCAGGCAATTAGAAATATAAAGGTTTAGTTGAAAATATGAAGATTTTGTTAAAAGTATTCTTAATAAACAAATAGTTGCCCCTTAACATTTCACATTTTAAGAAGTTTTATTCACAGCCAGGATAAAAGCTAAACCTCAAAGAGCAGGGAGCAGCAACAGGAGATTGCCTTTCCTCCTGATTTTCTTTTGTTAACTGCTCTCAGATGAAAGGAGAACTTCTGTTCCTTCTCCTAGAGAAATCAGTCTGATGACTTGGCTCTATCTCCACCTGGATGAGCCCCTTTTTCCTGGGAGGTGAGTGGGGGTTTCAGGCCCAGGATTTTTTTCCAGTAGCATCTTTGGTGAAGCTTCACTTGTTTCCTTGTTTGTTCCACCCTTCTGTGTGTTGTGTACAATGGTCAGTGTCCTGGAGAAACCTGATGATTCCCCTGCTTTTGCCCTCAGGTACCTCACAGGGATGAAGTAGATGGATATTTCTCCTGTCATGACAGAAGGGGTGGCTCTGGCAGGGTCAGCTGTGGTTTGTGCAGAGTTTTGGAGACAGCACTGGGAGCCAGATGGGTCAGTCACTCTCTTTTTGTAGGAATTGTTGGTATTTTAAGAAAATTTCGAACCATCTTTTCCATTTTTGTCCCAGGTCTGTAAAGGATCAAAGGATTCAGAAGGCAACTTCCCAAAGAGAGGAACTTCACTGTAGCAGTTCACTTAGATCTCAGAGAGTCCCACACACCCCACCATGCCTTCCCATAAGATCTCTGGTTTACTCTAGAATTTGTGACCATCTGCTTGCCCTATTTGTGTCTATATTTATTTGTACGTACAGATTGGTGAATATATCTCATGCAGCCACCTTTTCCTTAAGAGACACTCCAAAAAAGTGGCAGAAGAAGCTTCAGTTGTTGAGATGATTCTCATCCACCACCATGGAGGAAGAACTGGTCCTACTCTGTTGCTATAGCAATTTTCCGAGGTGCAAATGTAGCTTAATAGTGTCATCTTGGAGCACTATAAATCTAAAGTAATGCCTGCCAAACTATTACATTCTGAAAATTCCATACTAAGGGAGTTAATAAAATTGATATGTGTGCAAATGGCATTTAGAAGTTGCACATTACCAACAGTGTGCTCAGACCCACTCCAATAAAAATCAGTTGCAAAACTCTCGTTGACTTTATGGCGTTTGAGATGAGGCCCAACATCTAGGTGTGATTAACTGTGCAGTCCTGAAAACTCGATGAGGAAAAGATAAAAAGCAATGGTCCTATGGAGAACAAAGCTTCTCATCTGTTTATAAACAAATGCATTAAAAATCTTCCATCATTAAATTATACATCAATAATGTTATAAAACGGAAAGGAAGAAAGAAGCAAGTGTCAGACTAAAATCTTTGATGTAAAAACTTGTGCAAGATGATGAAAAGCTAAGCCCAATATAACTGTCTAATAAAATCTGCTAGGTGTATAAAATATATGTACCTTTTCTCTCACATATGACTTTATAATTGATGCTAAGACATTTCCTTTTATAATTAGCAATGGTTAACTAATGATCTTTAGCAAAATTGTGAAATATACACTTACAACACTATTGCAGTTTTTATATATTAGTGTTATGAGAACAAAAGGTTAGTAAGGTTTATAAAAACCTGTTCAGCCCATGTCAGTTTTAAGACAAATTCAAATTAATTCAGTTGTTTAGAAATCAATTACATCATGAGCTGTTGTTGTGGAAGAGGAGCAATGTTAAGGGCATAACATGTTAGGCTGCCATATTTCATAGAATGATAGAACTATTCAGGTTGGAAAAGGCCCTTGGGATCACAGAGTCCAACCATTTTCCCTACTCTACAAAGTCCTCCTCTAAACCACATCCACCAACACCACATCCAAATGACCCTTAAGCACATTCAGGGATAGTGACTCAACCACCTCCCTGGGCAGCCTGTTCCAGTGTCTGACCACTCTTGCTGTGAAAAAAAAAATAAATCTTCCTAACGTCCAGCCTAAACCTCCCCTGTTGCAGCTTGAAGCCCTTCCCTCTTCTTCTGTCACTAATTACCTGTGAGAAGAGACCAGCATCAGCCTCTCTACAATGGCCTTCCATGTCCTGAGGCTCCCCTGAGTCTCCTCTTCCTCAAACTAAGCATTCCCAGCTCCTTCAAGTCTTCTTCATAAGATTGATTCTCCAGGCCCTTCACCAGCTTCCTTGCCCTCCTCTGTCTTTGTTCCAGCACCTGGAGATGTCTCTTGAACTGAGGTGCCCAAAACTGGACACACTCCAGGTGTGGCCTCACCAGTGCTGAGCACAGGGGGACAATCACCTCTCTGGTCCTGCTGGTCACACCATTTCTAAGACAACCCAGGGTGTCATTGGCTTTCTTGGCCATCTGGGCACACTGCTGGCTCATGTTCAGCCACTTTTCAATTAGAACCCCCAGGTCCTTTTCTTCCAGACGCTTTCCAGCCACACTTCCCCAAGCCTGGAGCGTTGCCTGGGGTGTTGTGGCCCAAGTGCAGGACCCAGCACTTGGCCTGGTTGAAGCCCAGACCATGAACATTAGCCCAATGATCCAGTCTATCCAAGTCTCTCTGTAGAGCCTCCCTATCCTCATGCAGATCAACACTCCTGCCTAGCTTGGTGTCATCTGCAAACTTACTGATCATACACTCTATGTCCTTATCCATATCATCAATAAAGATGTTAAATAGAAATGGTTCCAACACTGAGCTCTGAGGAACAACCACTTGTGACTGGTCCCAGATGGATTTGACTCCATTGACCATCCATCTCTTTGGGCCCAACTGTCCAGCCAGTGTGTGATCCAACAGATCCTGTGCTCATCCAGGCCATGAGCAGCCAGGTTTTTTATGAGAATCCTATGGGAACTGTGTCATATACTTTTGGAGGTCCAGATAGAAAATATCCACAGCCTTTCCCTTGTCCAATAGTCGGGTCATCAGGTTATAAAAGGAGATCAGGTTCATCAGGTATGATGGTTTCATAAACCCATGCTGACTGGGCCTGATCCCCTGGTTGTCCTCTATGTGTCTTCTAATGACTCAAGATTATCTGCTCCATGACCTTCCCTGGTACTGAGGTCAGACTGACAGGTCTATATGTTCCCAGGTCCTCCTTTCTGCCTTTCTTAGTGATGGGTGTTACATTTACTACCTTCCAAGTCCATTGGGACCTCCCCAGTTAGCCAGGACTTCAGGTAAAAAATGGAAAGTGAGACCAACCAAGCAGAAAGTGTGAAAATTGCTTGGTTTTGGTGTTTTGTTTTTTTATTTGTTTTGGTTTTTTTAAATATATATATGATATACTATATTTTTTAAATTCTCTTCACTTAATACTAGTGCAATTCTGTAGATTTTAGTAGAATTTCTTTGTATAGCTTGTGAATAGAAGAGAATCCTGTGGTTAATCTCTTTAGACTAACATGTTTGTCTGTACGGGGAAGGATTTCTAAAGTTAATATTCTAACAAAAATGCTCCCATGTTAGTTTTCCCTCTTTACACAGCTGCTGGTACTCATCAGCTTGCTCCCCAGTGCACTGCTGCCAAGTTGTACCAGGGCATGCTAAGGTACTCTAGGTAAAAGGGGCTGAGGAATAGCTGGAATTCATGTCACCTCTCTAAACTGTGGCTTTATGGGTAGAAAAAGTTATTTCAAACTCCAAGCAAATATAGTTTCATTTTTGCAGTCTACTCTACATTGCAACACTTTTGTTAAACTAGTAGATAACTAATATGTTAATTATGTATCAAGGTCGTTCTTTATTGCAGCAATCAAGATTTTAAATAAAAATAAATGGTCAGACTGAAATAGATACTTTTCTGCCCATACACAGATACTTTTCAATTATATGAACCTGAACTTGTCTCTTAGAAGTACATAGCAATGTGTCATGGTTGCTTTGCAGAGTTTGCTCTTCAGGGGATAGAAACTGAGGACATGATTATTTTTGCAGTGGAAAATTAATCCAGAAAAGAATAGCTCAAGGAGAGGGGCAGAAATACTGTGGCCACCAGCCCTGCACCAGGGAGGTCCAGGGTCACCTGATGTCTGTGGCAGAGGGTGACTCACTTCAGCTCAGAAAACCTTGAAAGATTGTGCAGCAATTTCAGCAGTAATTATCTACCAGGTTGTACAGTTTACTATGTGTTGTGAGATTCAGATAACACAGATTTGTTTTCAGTTTCTTTTTCCTTCTCATCCTCTTTCTTCTCAGCTCAGTAAGAACCTCAGCCTCCCTTTGTTTCTCAAGGAAGGGATGGAGCTGGTTTTCAGCAATTATTCAGAAGTAAGACAGATCATCATAGCAAAGTTAAAGTAATAAAAGTAACAGTACAGACAGGAAAAAATATTGCATGATGGATTCTGATCTCCTGTGTTTCATCATTAATCACAGTATTGATTTTTAACAGGCATGACTTCTCAGCTTACTGACTGTGGTTGCATTTTGTCCTTTTTATTTTACTGCTGCTGATTAGTATCTACCCTTCCATGTCCTGTGCACAAACATCCTCTGGAGAGAATCCTTTCAGAAATACTCTTATTTCTCAGTAAATAATTACTCAGAAACATGAGTTGAGTCATCTTGTGTTCTTACTAGATTATTATAGAAAATTAAAATGTATATACAGGCTCAGAGGCCTGCTGCACGTGATGCCCATAAGCTGTAGATGATTTCAGTTCAAACCATTTTGAAAAAAATCTTGCAGGAGAAGATCAGGTGTGGCTTAGGTATCCATGAAAGTGAAAGAGCTGCATGAGAAAAGCAATGTGCCAACTGCTCTGTAGGAGGAACTAATACCCGGAGCCAATGAACCAAATAAATAATTATTTGTCATTAACATGCTCCCCAATAAGAGTTATTCTGCTGTAAGAGTTATTCTATTGTATGGGACATTTACTTTTTATTTCTGTGCAGTGAATAAAATCCTGTATCAGTCATGTTATCATCCTTATCTTTCTGGCACACATAAATATGCACACATACATGTACAGTATGAACGTGTCTTTCTCCCAGCATTTCACATCTGTTCTGTGTCCTGTTAATCTGCCCTTCCACAGCTGTATCTTTGCACATGCTATTCTCCATGAAAGGAATAGTTTTCTGCCTCTCAATAGCAATGTCATTTTTCTGTTCATTCATAATCCTTGTTCAGACTTTTTTTTGAAAGCTCTTTCTAGAAAGTATCACAGTTTCATTTACTAGTGACTTCTGTGATGCTGCCCAGAAATTCAATTGCTCAAAAACTTTGTACTTGAGCTGGAGTTGAATAACCAGATGCTGTTAATCTGAAGGTTCAGTTGCATCTTTACCTCTGCACCTGGTATTTCTCTGTTCCCTGCACCTTTTTCTTTGTGACAATCCAGATATTTGCTGGTCCAGGCCAACAGGCCCCTTGGGTGTCACAAATCAGGTGCTAAAGGCTGGGGCAAGCAGGACATGGTCTTTCAGTGGCAGCACTGTTTCCCATTCTTTGCTGTGAGAACAACTGCAACTGACTTCAGTGCAATGTGTTTTATCATTATTAGGGCTGCCCATCTTTGTTAGTTCTCCTACTGCCTAACCCCTCTTCTAAATATTCCTGCAAATGTGTCTTGGCTTCCCTGGACTGGTTCTTTAACCTCTGGAAAACTATTTTTCTTGAACTAATATGCAATTCTCATTCAATCAGGGGTGGCTGGGCTTGACTTTGTAACCTCTGGAATGCAGTAAAATCACTAGAGTAATGCTTAATGACACACAGGGCTGAAAATATATTTTAAGATTTGCAGGGCTGTTACTTTCTCAATTTCAGATTTATCAGATAATTACAGTAATTAAATATTCAGTCTCCGTTTAACTTAACAAAGATGTTGGGCCTACTTAACAGAATTTATTAAGCTCATGGGTCAAAATTAATTTGTTAAAACTACTTAATGCAAGAGATATTGTCCTGTATTACATCTATTTAATGCTAGTCTACAAAGAAGCCACATACCAGATTTCTAATTCAGTGCTTACCAGTCTTTAGAACATTGTTTCAATCCATTTTACTGAGTAAATTTGACTGTGACAAAATCAAATAACAAAGACAAATTAGTTGCATCTTCTGTTAATCATCGATTATAAATTAGACATGCTAGCTCAACTGAAATGTCTCTGTGGATGTGAATACCACAGTTAATTGTTTAATTTAGAAAAGAGCTAGAAAGTTTGCTACCATTTTTACTGGTTGTAATCCTTTGAGATCAATGTATTTAGACTGTCTCTTTACTTAGTAAGTGACACTGTCTTTCAAACACTGACTCCTGGACATAGACCACTGTCTAGAGAGCAAATGATACCTGGCCAGCCAATGTATTTGTTTCACTGTGCTGTTAACTCTCTTTTGTTGGTGGCTTTTCCATGATCACACTTCTTGAATTGAAAGATTTCCCAGTTTATCAATATTTCTAGAGCTTTTTAATAGGACCTGATTCAAGTAATTAAGTACAAGTGTAAGCCAATCAAGTTAAATATATTAAAATTAAGCTTTTGCTTTAGAAATTTCCCAAGAAAGCAGAGTGATTAACAAACCATCAGCAGATAGAAAAACACTGGAGCTTAAATACTGTTTAAAGACATTTATTTCAACCACCTTCAAAGTTCTATATAGGAAAATTATCCTTTAACTTTGTCAGTATAGTGCCTAGCACAATGGAAATCAAGTTCTTATCAATAATGCTAAGTGTTGAAACCATTTCAAACCCTTTTACAAAGTGGTTTCCTACAGTTCCTTCTTCAAAAGTTTAGTCAAACTTGCTCCAATCTGCTCATTGCTAATGGAAGGAAGAAGGGTTCTTGGAAACACTACTGGATGCATGCTGAGCATTCCTCCATAATGTTTTAATGACAGGAGTGATAGTCAGCTATGAAAAAAACCTGAAGAGACCTTATTGTGAAGACATTGTTATGACTTTGTGGACTCAAGAGCTGAGTCAGGGAAAGCAAAGGGAGATGACCATCAAAATGAGGACTATCATCAATTCAGTGGTGAACTCCTGGAATTGTCCTTTTCCTTAGCACTTTATATGAGAGAATTCTCTGAGGAATTTTATTAAGAGCAATGAGCTCTGTGAATCCCTGAGGAACAGTGCAAGGAGAAAAAAACAAAGATTGCAGAGCTTGGAAAGGAGAACAAGCATCAGCAAGGATAAAAAAAAATAAATAATTAAATGAACTTTGCCCCAGGTTTTCCCCTTTCCCTTCACTATTTATAGGAATGTTTATAGATAGGTATATGCTGTGGGTTGATACATCATCTCAGTGTCCCAGCCTACCAAGAGGCATCACTTCTTAACTTACAACAAGTTGCATCTCCTTAAATGCCATATATTCTTTAAACAGATGTACAATTAGGACAAAGAGCATTTGGAGCATCATCTATTCTAGTGCACAGCTCGAGGCATATGCCAGCCATTAAACGTGGGGGGGGCTGTGGTAGTTTTGGGAAATGCAACAAGCCATTGGATTTCACAAAAAATGACCAACTTAATTGGTTCATGTAATTGACATAACATTTAGGATTTTTCCCATTATTCTTCTGTTTTGCAAAATGCAACTTTGGTTTTAGAAGAGTATCTCAGACTGAGCCCATAACATCAAGATGTTGACGCTAACAAGTTGGGGTTTTTTGTTAAGCTGTGCTTGTTTTTACAAGGCAAGGGGGAACATGATCACAGCAAGGATCTGGGTTTCTGGAAGCAGGAAGCTCTGCCAGAGCCTGGAGCCACAGGTGACAGCCAAGCCAGCTGTAGTCAGTAGCTTTCTATTAAAAATGCTGATATTGAGGTTTCTATGCAGAAGGCATTTAAGTGCATTACTTAAATGCTTTCAGTAGAAGCTTAAATTCAAAGTACATATTTAGCTCCATGTACAGATGCCTCCTGAGCTGGTGTCTAAACCTGAGAGGGGAAAAAAATTAAACAGTGCTTCTAATGGCAAAAAATTCCATCTTAATGAAATCAATATAAGCATTTATCTTGCCATTTCAAATTAGTATAATGATCAGAATGAACAAGCAAGTTTAGAAAGTGTAATGTTTCAGTTCAATGATAAATTGGATGGGCTTCAGAATATCTGGTCAGCCTTCCTGGTGATTTATGATTGTCAGAGTCTTAATAACTGAAAAAAAATAGTGGGTTCAGTCTTTCTGTCTCACTGTTTGTGCTTGCTGTGCTTTGTATTTTAAAATGACCTATGTGAGTATTTGTATCAGTATTCTAAAACACTGAACTAACTACAGAGCTAAAGTTATGCTGATGCACCTCCATTTCTGGCTACTTTCCATGTAAGGGTGGCTACCAAGAAGAAGGAGATTCCCTATTTACAAGGAGTCACATGGAAAAGACAGGGGGTCATGGGCACAAGTTACTTCTGGGAAGAATCTGGACACAAGGTAGATTTTTCACCATGAGGACAGTTAAACATTGGAATAGTCTCCCAAGGGAAGTGATGGATTCTCCTACATTAGACAGTTTTAAGCCTCAGCTTGCCAGGGTGCTGAGCATCTCATAGAAACAATAGTAGTACCTGGAAAGGTTGGACCAGATGGTCCTTGAGGTCCCTTCCAACCTGGAATTCTAAGATTCTCTGAAGTTTCTCTAGCTCAGAACCCTGTAAAGCCTTTCTACTGGAATACATCTGTATTTTCTTTTGTATCACATTATTTTTTTTTCTTACACCTTTCCTTCTTGAAATGTACATTCCACTGTGATACTCTGAGCACCTCTAACAACAAAAAAAGTCTATCAAAGCAAGGATACATGCTCCATAAAACATATAAATGGAAAATGATACTGGTGTTAGTTGCTTCTACTTCAGTATATATGCTATGAACCTCAAACACAAAATTGGATAAGCTGGATTTTACCCAGACTGAACAGTACAAAGTGAACAGTACAAAGTACATTGAGTAGATGGTATCTCTGCAGTTCTGACAGTGAATATCCTCATTCCTGAGCATTAATCTAGATTTATTCAAAGAACCCAAACGTTTGATACCACTGTTTCCTTACATACAATCTTTCTCTTCTGGAGGAATCTTTCAATGGCAGTTATGCGTGTCATCCTAATATTTTTTGCATATAAATGTTAATATGATGATAAGCAATATGTAAATTATATTCAATGGACCATGCTGTCTATTGCAATAGAATGCAAAACATTAGGCAAGGGAATTAAACTAGATTATCTCTTTCTAAACCTTGAGAATATGGAAATTCTCTTTAAAAAAGAAATTGAATTTAGCATTAGAGAAGGGTTAGTTGGGGTCATTTTCACCTGTTGTAAAAATTACACTATTTAATAGTCCTCTGTCTAGATTGGAAAATGTCAGTAGGATAGCACAGAACTCTGGAATGAAAAAAACCATAATTACAGCTGGTTTAGTTTTGTAAGGTAGATTTTGCAAAATCAACACCAAAGTGGGATTTAAATTTAGTGGGAATATATCTTCTTTCCTACTGCTTACACTTTGAGGACTTTACATCAAGTGTTTATTCCTTTTTAGACATTCCTAGCAGCCTGAAGTGCTCTGCCACACAGGTGCTTATCATCACCTGAGACTATTTCTGTAGCCTCACAAAGGTTGGCCTCATATGATCATCCCACACTATAAGATGTGTCATTCTCATGTTTCTGCACAAAATTTAAGCTAATCCCCTCCCTCCTGGGTAAATTAGATGCTAAAGCCTTCAGGAAATCAAGCTGAATAATCAAACACTTAATAAAAAATGAATCATAGTACATCAGCCTATGTTATCAACTTGGAAAAACAGCAGTATAAAAATGCTCAGACAATGATGGTTTTCATGAATATAAACATTAATGCTAACCTCAACCTCAGTGTACTTCTGAGATGTTTAAATGCTTTCACATGATGAGGTTTCCTTCAAACCTTCTTGACAAACGGTACTTAAGAGAAAAACCAACAAGTTGATAAATGATTATGAATGAACAGATTATGAATATGGAGTGAAATCAGGTTGTGTCAAAGATATTTGTCCCATATGCATTGGTAAATATTTATCACAATCCCATCACTGTCACTGATGGGTCCCACTGAACAAGGTGACTCCAGAGCTTCCTTCCTGCACTTGCCACTCTTTGCTTTAAAGCAGATAAAGAGCAAGACACAATCTTGTGAAAGACTTTTTATCTTTTCAGTAGAAGAGTCTTTTTGGATATCTTCCAGAAATGAATGGGAGGATGAAGTATTTAGATATTTAGATGGTGATTTATGGGGGGGGGGGAAAAATAAAATAAATATCAGCTTAGCTTGGCCATAGAAAATGTGACTTCAGTCATTGAGAAGTGATCTGTGCTGTGGTCAGTAATGGAAGTTTCACATATGTGAATAATACCTTCTTAGGTACATTTATAAAAATCTGCTTTACCTATCCCTCTTTAGCATCAGTTTCTATTAAGGTTTTGACTTCAGTTCCCATATTTTGGACTGCTTGTGAAAGGACTGCAACCTTATCCCATATGTAGCACATACTTATGTGTATAACTTAGATATATGTGGTATTTCTAGCATTGAAATCTACGGAGCAGAGTCACGTGAGCAAAGACAAATTTCTCTTTATATTTGCAAAGTAAACACTGTGTTTTTATAATATTTGCCTCCTGTGTAACACCTTATTGAAGCACAGTTTACTGTCCCTAATGGGGAAATGGCTAAAAATGCTTCCAAGAAAAGCAAGCAAGCTTATGATGATGCTTTGGGACAGTGTGAGAAATTGCCATGGAATTAACACATTTGATATCCTGTATCTGACATTTACATCCAGCCCACCCCTTGGTGGCCTGTAGCCTTTGCTGGTCTGTATTTAACAGTAACAACACGTTTTAATTTGTCTTCTCACCTCCAATATTCCATGGTGATGGACAGCCTTAAAAAAAAGACAGGGTTTGTGACCCATGTCCCAGAAGATCATTTTCCTCCTCAGTGTAAGGTTTAATTTCTCCATGTTTATTCAATCCAAGTCCTCAAAGGTGTCCATAGAAGCTTACTCCTAGTGAGGATTTAAGTTGCAGTGAATATGCCCATATATAATATTCAATCTTGCATTAACTTTAATGATGTATTTTATAGGAAAGGGCTTTTTACAGGGCATTGTTTAGTTGATGTGATAAAACATTAACTGAATCCTCAGCTCTTAAATATTTATTTTACAACAGGTTTTTGTTTTTTAAAACAAAATCACTTGACAGGGACAAAGTCATATGGAAGTTAAAGTGCCTGGCTTGGCAAATGTATATAAGGTGCCCAGACACCAGTTGTCATCAAATGACTGGTGGTAAATGTTGCTCAGAAAAGACTTATTTTATGACAAAAAGACCAGTACAATTGTAAAAGTTGTTTTTAATACATTTCTTGTTGTACCTAGCAGCACTTTTAGACACCTGTGAAGCAACCTGTTATAACAATAAGAGCAGTGACAATCTAAAGTGCAGAGGTGCACCATAAAAGTACTTATAAAGCTCCCCTGTTTTCATTAATGTACCCTGTAATAGAACAGTTAGAAGACAATTTGTTCCTTCTTTCAGGCAAGTAGTTCTATTAATGGAGCAAAGAGAGTGATGAAAATGTAAAAGGTACACTAAACCACTCTGATGGGTATGTGGGCTGATATGTATGTATGGTTCTGTGGCTGGATATTGAGGAGAAGTAGAACACTAATGGTGTTGCCATTGTTATGAACCAGTTTAAGCCTTGGGCTGGATTAGTTTAGGTATTTAACAGAAAGAAGGTTGCATTGCAAAAAGAAATAAATGTCTAATAATATATATAATAGTTTATAATGTTTATATATAGTATATAATAACATATAATATACATTATATATTGTTATATATAATATGTATAATAATGGTAAGAATACATAAAATATAAATATTGCATAAAATATAATATATAGTATGCAATATATACTGATGTATATGACAATAACTAGAATATTAATATACATAATTATAAATGATATAAATATTATAGATATGGTATGTACTTCTAAATAATAATAACATTGTTTCCACTGTTACTATATATCTACCCAAATGATTTGAGGATTAATAGTGAACCAAATGTATATGTGGTGCAAATGGGTCTTGACTCTGTTCAGTTCAATAAATTTGTACCCACATGGAAGAGCATAGGTTTGACAAGATCTTTTCCTGTTGCCTGAAGATGGGTTCATGACACATTTCAGATTCTCTAGGCATTGAACTTTTTCACTATTTTAACTATCCAAAGCTAGGAGCCTGAGTAGACTCTACAGTAAAGCCAGGTACCTGCAGATAGTGTTTCAAACACCTCCATGAGGTACCAGAATTTAAACTCTACGACAAGCTTGTGGTTACAGGTTTCAGAAATATGATAGCTGACAGGGAATATTCCAGTCTCTAACCCAGCAGATTGTTGAAGAATTACTTATCTTTGAATATTATATTTTTAAGTACTCATTCTGAGTCTTCCCACTGTGAATTTATTAGTTGTGAAAATGAAGCTTATTGAAGTTTTATCTGTGTTTTATATATTAACATACACCTCAGTCTGGGAATGGATTTGTATACATAATTTTTAAGCTCATCAGATTTAATAGAACAATTTGTATACTTAAAATTCAGCACTGGCTTTTATTATCTAGTTAAATCAGGATTAAATAAATCAAAGTCTAAGTTCTTACTGGCTGTAGGTAAGCTTGGATCAAGGTCTGTACTGCTCGAACTTCTTGAAAGCTTTTGAGAGTGCCACTAAGCCCAGAAACTAAGTAAGAATAACTTTGTGGTGCTCTCAGTGTTGTTTGTCTTGTAGATTTGTGCGTCGTCAACTCCTCAGGATATGTCATTATGGGAAAGAACCTTTCACAGCTAAAGCTCTGAAACTGTTACAGAATGGGGCAGTTTGGTATAAAAAGCCCTTTAAAAAGTTGTGTAGAAAACGAAACCATTTTGCTTTGGGATTTCCTTCCAAGAGATAAAGAAGGAGGCACTGCTGGCTCTGTGAAGAAGCTGCATCATCTGTTCATTTTTTTAAAAGGGCTCGATGCAGCATAGCATCCCAGAAATTGCTTTGGATCTTTAGCACTTGGTGATCTGGAAATAAACCCCCCCACATTCCAGTCTTTCCCACCTCTTATATCATTTACCCTTTTGAAGCCTGGTGGCTGCTCTGGGAGACTCTTCTTCTAGGAGTACTTCAGGAAGGAGCTCTTTCTCTGAGAGCTGAGCTTTTCCTCTGCATTTATACTTCAAGGGATATGTTCAGAGCTCCAGTGACACCTTTTTTCCATCAGCCCTTGTAGAATACAAGATGATCTGCTGGGAAAAAAACAAACAAGCTTTTTACTTTTTTTATAATTATTAGGTTCTTTGCCCTAGAAAGAAAAGCCCTGTGGAGATATTATCACTTTCTATTACATTTGATGGTTCTTAGAGTGATTTCTGTAGACTCTTATTACAGTTTCACAGTGTCCTATTGATTTTGTTTCTCTTAAGGGCTTTCACACAAAAAGATTGGATATAATATAAAGGACAATAAAAGAAATTGCTAAGCTCTACTGATTATTATTCTCTGTGTTTACTGTTGTACCAGCTATATGAAAAAAAAACAAACCAGCAAGCTGAGGCAGTGTACTTATGACTACTGGGATTTGTAGTTTGTGCTATGTAAGTGTGTGCTGACCTCCAACTGTCTGAGACAGTAAAATCAACAATAAGAAATCCACCCACTGTTTTTTTATGCTGGAATTGTTATGCAGGGTATGTATTAAGACAGAAGGTTTCATCTACAGAGTATGACATATCTGTACTTTCTTGAAAGCACCTATCATATCTGTGTGGATATTATATTACACTGGCATAATAGCATTGCACTGGCAGTGCAAATTCAGTGTTGTTTTTTTCCTTATAGGTTTGTATTTATGGCCAAAATAGTAATAATTTCCTTCACATAAAATATGAAGTCTAATCTAATCTTTCCCTTCCCAACAGAAGAGCCATTCTTTAAAAAGAGTAACAATTAGAATCTTGGAGAAGGCATAATGAGTTATTTTAAAAATAAAACTGATCACGAATTTCTCAGTTATTAAAGCAATTGTACAATAGTAACAACTATTACTGCTATTTCTTCCTACTTGTTTTTAGTCACTTGAGCAATTGAAGTAGGGTATCTCATTAAATGTGGATTGGCATCACTCTTGGGTGCAAAGGAGATGATTTTGTATCCCTTTTGCAATTCAACCTTGTTAGATAAGAACGTGTTGAAAAACATCTTTGTTATTACATGGTATTAATAATTGATGCCATTGGTGAAACATAAACTTCCTCAATGTCACATGAATTTACAGACTTGAATGTGATACTATTAACTCATCAATAGAGCTCAGATTAACATCAATATAACCAAGAAAAAAAGCTGCTGTGGAAGTCTGAACACTCAGGAACAGCTACAGATCCACAGATCCAGTGTCTACAGTAATCATACAATGACCAACTAAGCCAAAAGAAGTAAATATTTTGAAAAGGTTTTTCCTTAGTATGTAGCCAAAATTTGTGATGATATTCCCCTGGGTATCATATGAAAAACTAATTAAATTTTGTTATGATTCATGTGGCTTTGCAACTTTCACACAGCTAAGGAATGGAAAGTACAATGCAATTAAATAACACACAGCAATACTAGAAAAAGAACAATATATTCTTTTAACTGAAAGTCCTACATTTATCTAGGAACTACAAAATGTAAACCCTGGTGGTTATTGAAACTATTATGGTGTACACTGAAGTTGCCTTTTAGTTCCTCAGAAAAGGAATTGAAGGCAATTTAGTTTCAGACTTCAGTATCCAGGGAAAGAAAGTTAAAAAGCAGAGTGGAGAAACAACAAAAGGGCCTCATTTACTGAGACAGAAACACACTGTTTATCCTTTGATGTAAGGAATCTCCTCCTCCTTTCAAATGAGGGTGTGTTTTTGATTTCAAGGCTTATGAAGACAGGAAAGGAAGGAGTGGGCAGAAAATTCAGGTATTACATAACAGAAAAAAAAATGACAGTTTCATGAAAGGAGCTCCTGATCAAAAAAAAAGTTTATTTTAGTTGAGAGTATTTTCTCAAAACTTATTATTGTCCCTGGTCTATTAGTTTTTTGAGGGCCTCATTGTAGCCTGCAAATAAGACATAACTCAGTTCAAGAATCAGAGGTGTCAAGATGACATTGCTGTGGATTGTACTTGTTTTCTTCATCTCTCTTTTTTTCTTTTAATTGGCTAATTAAATCCATGCTATAACTGAACTGGTATAAAAGGTCAGAGCGTGAATTATTCTTCTCTTGGGACACCTGACTATGTGTCCTTGCAGCTTTTAAGGATGTTTCCACGATGTTTAAAGAAGTAGAGTGCAAACCTGGGCATTGACCATTTGTTTTCTGTTGCATCTGCTTCCTTGGTTTGTCCTCCACAGCACAACAGGAGACCCAGGCAGCCTACAAAGGAACCCTGATAAATAATGTTTGCTGAATTTGCTTGTTGTAAGCAGGCAATGTGGAATGAATAAACTGTACAGAAAGGGAAACCTTTAGAAATGAAGATTAAAATATGGCCTAAGGTTAATGATGTATTATCCAAAGTTTCTTTTCTTCCACTAAGGCATATCTTGGCTTACATACACTGTAGTTATTGAAATTAAAATAGAAGAAATTATTTCGGCCGAGGAATTATTGACAATATTTAAATGCAGAGAGAATGTAAAGTATAACATGCAATTTAAAACTCATTAAAATTATCTTACTGGTTATTTCTTTTACAAAAGGATTTGGACTGGATTAATTATACCATGACCAAAATGAGAGAGGCCAATGCAACATTTTGCTGATATTGGCCTTTATAGTTATATTGTAAGTCTCGACTTCTGTGGCTCTGTATTCATCTTCTCTTCAAGTTTTTACTTTGAATGGTTGTCTTCATTTGTGTATGTAAAAATGTCTGCAAGTAATAACACAATAATGATTACTGCACTCCTTTGTAGGCAACAGTTCTGAGAAAGACAATTCATTTTTATGTATTGGTGCATTATCCATGACAAGAGTCCTTCACCCTATATAAAGAGCCCCATGGCTTGAAGAAATTTGGCCCATGACTTGCATCCCACCCTTTCTGGTAGACTGGGGTAATAAGGGGAGTTCTGTCAGTATCAGAAGGACTTTGCATCCTTGCTAGTGGGTTTTATTGTATCTCCTCAGTTAAAAAAGAAAGATGAAAGAGAAAGCAAAGCATGCAGTCTTGTGTTGCTGTAAATGTGGGGGGTTTGATTCATTTTGTTACCTACCTTCTTATTAAAAAAGGATTCAAACCTTATACCTAAGTATAAAACAGGTTAAAAAAGGGGGAAAAAATGAGCTAGACATCTGCTTTCACATACAACCCAGCCAACATAGATGAGTCACTGTGAAGTATTGTAATTTTCTTGTAAGCAAGAAATTATTACCTTAGTCTGGAATTGAAGAAAAAGTTAGCTAAAACTCCTTGAGATAAATAAAACCTCCTACCTTTTTGCTGCATAACAACAGACATAGCTATCTTAGATGAGTCATGTTGTGGTCAGTGTGGTAGGAACTGAAGCAGGAGCATCAACTCTCTATTGGATTTAAAGTAAACCAACTCCAATTATTCATTATAAATAAATTTATTTTTTTTTACTCCCCATTTGGGGATGATTTCAGATGTTCTTCTAAAAGTATTTTACAAGAGATTTAACCTGCATAAATAAATAATATGTCATAATAAAATGTCATTAACTTTGTATTTGAAATCTGAATGGAAAAGAGAAAATAATGCTGTTATTATTCAGACTTAAGTTTAGAAAAATAGAATGTGAAATAATCTCCCACTAGAAGTGGGAATGTGTGGTTTGTTCAGAAGTCTATGAAAAATTTCTGTAGTAACATTAAATATTAGTAAATTGCTCATTTGCTGTAAAATATTGTTCAATCATTACATAAGGGCGTTACAGGGAAGGTTTTCTTTGCTGCCATTTTGAAGTTTTGAAAAAACCCCACACAATTTTTGGGCAAAATTTTACCTTTATGTTTACAGGCTTCTTATCAGTGATTTAATTCTCCTTTTTCAATGTCTCTTTTCCCCAGTTTTGTTTCTCACTCTGCTTTTATGAATCTATTAAAACGAAATTTTTTTTTTAAAAAAAGGGAAAATGGAAAAACCAGTATCTCCAACTTCTCACTTATTAAAAGCAGCACATTCCAGTTTTCTTTTAAATTAAAAAAAAACAACAACCAACTAACAATTAGGCTTTTTGCAATTGCAGTTTGCCCTGGAAGGTGCATCATTTTTGCCAGCTCGAATTGTGATACATTTAGTAAATTCCCATCTGCATCAGCAATGTCAAGCTCTCAAACTGGGCACATGGCCTTTACAGGACGAGTTATTCTGAACTTCTTATTTGCTGCTTTGTTTTTCCAAGTGGATGGACGTTCAGAACACTGGGCTAATTTCATCCAGTTTCAATCGAGGTGTTGAGCCTCGAGGGTAATAAGCACTTCCCACAGGTTTTGTGAAATAGGCAGGTGGATAAGCAGGAAAGACACAGTGAAACCCTTTACTAGACACCATCTCCACCATTCAGTTAAAATTCTTCCCACCTACATCCCCCAGTGATTGCAGTGACTGTGGCTGTGGGAAGGCAGCCTGCTGCCCATCCCCTGGCAGGCTCAGCCACAGAGAGAGGTGAACCACTGATGTAATTCAGTTAAAATAACTAATGCCTTGCAAGACATTGTTCCATTTTTTTAGGTGCTCAGCAACTTCTTGCATTACAGATGGTCAACCAGAAATAGAAGTAGCTTTGGGAGCCCCAAGCTGTAGAGAGGTTTTGTGACCCAGGTGGAAGCACAGAAAGGAAGGGCTCTGAAAGTGACTTCATCCAGTTCCCCACAAATTCAGTGAAAAATTGAATATTTTTTCACATAGCTGAACTCATCAGCAATAAAGGAAAAGGAGGAATAAAATACAAAGACTCTGGTTTCAATGATGGAAGATTTCAACCTTTGATCTTGACTTTCAGAGTCTTGCACTGAATGACTGAAGAAAATCCAGTGTGGATGCAGACAGACCCCCATCCTCAGCTGGTGCTTTGCAGCACTGAAAGCCTGTTAAGGATCAGGCCTTCTGAGCATAATTAACCTGTTGTGAGACTAAGAAAAGAGCATTGGGCTGTGACATTGAAAAAAAAGTGTTTCAAGAAACATCAAAGTGTGTGCTACAGGCTTTAACATCATTTTTAACATTGTCAGGCACATGCAATGGAAGAGCAAAATGTATAGAAGCTCCAAAATATCCCAGTTTGTAACTCTGTGCAGATATATTGGAGAAACAATATATGTGTTGTCCTCTATTATTAAGAACATTGATGATTAGAAGGCAACTTATGTATGATACAAAAATTTCTGCAAAGACTAAATTCAATTATTATTCAGCACATTGACTGAGCACGAAGAAAAAAACCCAAATGCTAAGCAAACCATATTGAATATCTGTCTGAAAAATGTTTCAATCAATAATAAAAACAAACTTTATTTGACTTGTAGGCACAGTCTAATTCCATTCCCAAATTTTCCACAGGCTAAGTAATTACAATTAACAAGTGATTAATGCTTCAACTAATAAGAATTTCATTGAGGAATGGAATATACCAAACTTTTCCAAAATCAGGTTAAAAGACTGTTTCACAGTCAGCTACAGACAGATCTATAGCAGCATTTAGAGGGTTTATTTATAACATCTGAATTTTTTCTTACATTTGATTCATGACTTTATAATTTCTAATTTTAGTTTATTAGTTTTTTTTTAAAGGCTCATATTCATAGACAAAATTATTTTCTCATTTTCTGAGAGTACAAAGACACAATTCTGTCTTGAGCTGATAGGAGTAGGAGACTTCTTCTTCACAAGTATTTCCCATACTAACTAATATCTTCTAATTTTCATTATGCAGTTTTATTTCACTTTGTAAGGTATTTTTTACAGCTACAGTTTCTTGAGGGTTTGTTTTCTTTTTTTACTAAATGTAAAGTCATGAAACACTTGCAGCATCTTAAACACACAATATTTGCCTTTAAAATGAGGCCAAGAGTTTCCTGTTTGATTTGGGTGAAAGCAGAATACAAAACTCTTTGAATTTTTACATCGTGGTCATCCAGTTTGTAGTATCTTGAAAAATAAACTGCAGTATCTTGAAAAATAAAAAGTCATCTAGAATAACAGCTGGAGAGATTCCAGTGTATTTGACTTTATGAAAATCACCCAGTTTAAATTATTTTATTTTCTTTCTTTTTAATTATTTGCACAGTTTCATCAGAGACAAGACATTCTGACAAAATCTATCCATTCCCAGAATTGAATATTTCCTCTACAGAAAAGTACTCTCATTAAAGATCTTACCCTCCTCCTCTACCTTCCTATAGCTGAAGTCAACCCACAGTAAGTCCTTAATAAATTTCCCAGAGAACCTCAAGGACTTAACACAATTTTGTCCAGCCCATCATCTACTGGGACTCCTTAAGATTATGTGGCTTTTTGAGACTAGGAGTGTATAAGACACACAGAATTCAGGCAAAAGAAAAAGCACTAGATGAAGTGCCTTGGCTACACAGGTCAGCATCAGACCCTGCAAAAGGTACATGGCACATTTGTACAGATACTGCATATGGTAAAAAACAACAGCAGCTTCCAGTGGGGTGGAATGTTATCCCTGCCCACATACCAAACCTCTTGGGTTTTATTATTTTACTGCTACTTCTGAAACAGTTAATAGGTTTTACCTTTTAACTTCAGTAGTTCCTTAATATTGACAATATATTTTCCTTCTAATTCTGTGCATACTTTGAAAGTTTAATCAGTATTCTAATGGGTTTCCAGGTTGCTGATTCCTTCCTTGCAGAATCACTTGCACTGTAGAACTTAAAAGGCATCTCTAATTTTTGCTACTGTCAAAGAGTGGATAGGTCCAACATTTTACTTTGAAATTATGTTCTTCTGATGAACTGCTTATTAGGCAATTATATGTGCTGTTTAAGCTAGAACCAGCTAGAAATTGAAATAAAATTATTTTTAAAAGACTCAGTGGTAGTTCTTGTTGAAAGGCAGTTATGACTGTGCAGCTGTCAGACAGGGTTTGGAGTAATGAGACACACCAGTAATCAGCATGAACTGACAGGAACATTTTTTTCCATGATTTCATTCCAAGGGGACCTGATTAGAAAAAATATTGCACTTATTACTTCTGAACGAGCATTTTAAGTCAGCTTAGCTAGAAAGAGAATTACATATGGCATCACTATTTCAGGCATCTATAAACTGTAAAATAGAAGGAAAAAGAGGAAAATGACTCTTTCAAGGATTATCATGTTAGCAGGCCAGCCAGCCAAATGCTTTCACTACTTATATTTTAAATATGTTACTACCAAGTTGTGAAGAACATTCGGCCTCTGACAGGCTCTGATATTTGTGACACAAGAATCAAATAAATTAAATTCAGGGATTAGGTTGTGATTTCCATCTTGGCTGTACAGGCTGGTGTTTTCCTGGATATCCTGTAATGCTCAGTCTGCCCTTTGGGTGTAATTTCTCAGTTATGGGGCTCTCTTCATTGAAGTGGACACCAAAACACTCCACGACTCACTTTACATGGTAGATTCTATTTTTCTGATATATTAGGAAGTTCTTCTTAACTTTAAAGACACATAAAACTGATGAACATAAAATAGAAACAAATATCAACAGCAACAAAGACCTCTGGGTTTATAATACTGTGATTAGTCAATTTTAGCATGGGGTAGGGATGATGGAGTAATATGTCTCTGTAACCTCTTGCTCCTCTCAGCACTTGTGTTGCAGGAGAGCTCATAAGTCCTAAAAGAAATCTGCAATATAAGCAGAGGGGGAGAGAGGAATTAGCACAAAAATACACAACAATTTCAGCAGGGAAAGACAGAAATCAATGGCAGAACTGGAAGAATAGCTGGAATCCTTTTGTTCAGCACTCAATGCCCTGAGCACCATGTCAGGCCCCACTTGGTCATGAATATTATGATCCAGAAGTGGTATGTACTGCTGCAGGAATGCAGAACTATGGCTCTTGTGGTACTGAATGCTTTAGAAACAGCTTCACTGTTGTGTTTTTTTGGTGTGTGTGTGTATGTAAAAATGAAGTGAAAAGGTAAACACATTTGAAATATTATGGCAAACTCTTAAGCCAATGATTCAGACTTTTTTATCTCTAAAATCCAGGACAGGCTCTGTGTCACTCATTTTGCATTACTGAAACCTAATGAAATACCAGATATTGTTTTATCACCACAGTCAATCCAGTCCACAGGCAAATATAAATCATGTTAAAGTAAGTAAGAATAGAGTCTGATCACTCCCTTTTGGCTTTTCAAAGAAAAAAAGTACGATGATGTAAGGAACCACCAGAGCTCCCACAGGGTCTCTTCAAAGAGCAAAGAAGCTGGTGACACGTTTGGAAACAGAAAGCTGAGCTACAAAGCCCTATCCTTTCTTAAATCTGTGGATGTAAATCAACAATGCTTTTAAAACTGAAATTGTAATTATGCACTGAAAAAACCCCCAAGTAGCTGACAGAGGATAAAATGGGCTTTCAACATTAGCTGGCTACCTGGAGTTATGCAAAGAAGTGCCATCATTCATTCTAGGACATAATGAGTTGCCAAAGTTGAAGAATATTTATTTGGTAGTCATCTCCTATCTGCTTCCCTATTAGTTTAAGATTAATAAATGCAACAGACCCCAGCAATGGAATAGAAAGTGTATCTTAATAGGTAAATCTGTTGCCATTCCACATTTTATCCAAATAACTTAGTAATGCTGTTGGTGAGCCAAAACTGTTCTTAATACAAAAATAAAAATATATAAAAAATTAAAATAAAATATTAGAAAAGAAATTTCAAAACATTTCCAAATGCTGGACCAGGCCCCTGGAGAAGGAAGGAAGGCATTGCTGGCCTCCCTCAGTGCAGGGAGGTCCCTGCCCCAGGGGACTCTGAGTCAGGGTGTTCTCAGACCCAACCAGTTGTGCTCTGCTTGTGCAAATGAGCCAGGCTGAAATGAAACACAAGAAGGAAACACCTTGTGGCAGCCAGACAGCAGCAGGACTATGTGGAGGTTCAAGAAAACGAGCACCACCATCACCCGACCAGCAGCCCGCGGGCAGGAGCACCGGGCGAGCTGCAGGCCCAGCTCTGGCTCTGGCGCGGGCAGCGAGGCAGGCGGCTGATGTCCAGTGTCTTCTGCTCAAATACATCCCTACTTGTACTCGCCAGGAGCAGAGGTGTCTGTGTGTGCGGTTACAGCCCTTGGGTGGCTCAGAAAACTCAGGGTCCCTGGCTAACAACCCCTGCACACCGAGGCAGAGAGGGCTGCAGTGGGAGATGCATCTGGACATTCTTGTTCTTTTCCCCTGTTAGTCTTAATTTCTTGAGCCAAGAAGCAATTTCTAAAATCAAGCTGATCAATTGATGCAAGTAAAAGTTAAGAAAAGACACCAGGCAAAGTTTTGCCTCTGCCTTGCTTCCTAAAAACAACAACAGACAAATTACACCGACTTTGCTTTACGTCCAAATGCAGATACCAGGGATGCAGTAAGAGCACACACATACTGGATGTCCTCACTCTGATTGTTACTATGCTTCTGTTTAACCAAACATAATTCTTCTGGAATAGTTTCACTGGTGAATATGTGTTTTCTCCCTACACAGCTTCATTCTCTTTACTCTGTCTACTTACAGTTTGTGCACACTGTCTGATTATCTTAGGACTGTCATTCTGTGCTGTCATTATCATCTGGATTGTTTTGTTAGCTCTGTTGCTGTTAGACTCATTATTTTCAGTCTGCTAAATGTCCTGACCTAGATTTGATTGCCTACCAGGTGACTCATTATTTAAATTAACTGGTAGATCTACATCAGGCATTACAATCCAATTCCTTGAATTAGATTGCCTGCTGATTCTTCCTCTCCAGATGATTGATAGTTTGAGTGATTGCCATTTATGAAAAAAAACCCAACCAAACCAAGGTTTTATATATGAATCAGTATTTAACTATTCCTTTTCTTTTATAGCATTAGCCTCAAATTTGCTCCTGAGGCCTAAAATAGACATAGGATTTTGGAATATAATTATTTCACTGTGGAAAAATGTTGAGAATTTAGTCTGTTGCCTGTAACAGCCTTTACTTAAATATTCTCAGAAGATAATGTTCAGCTACAGTTGAGGCTGTCTTTGCCTACACTGCAGACACTTTGACACAAGACTTGCAGGGAGACCTTTGTGATAAACGCAGGAGGAGACAGTGACTTCCTTGAATATCTCATGCAATCTAAAGGTTACACTGAGAATGTCTTTTATTGCAGTGATGGGTGGCTGCCTGTGCCAGTTGTATCATTATTTTGTATGGAACAAGGAATGCAAGTACTACCCATCAATGAGAATCACTGGCTCACAATCTGTCTCTCCAAGATAAGACATGGAAAGGGCACAGACCTTGGAAATGACTCTCAATTTGTTACCTTAACCACAAGCCCATTCTGACATGGGGAGAAGCTTTTCTTAGCGTGTTTCTCTAGAGAAGACACTTTGCATAAGGAAATGAACTGTTTTTAAAACTTTATAATCATTACCCTCTGTAAAATTATTTTTAAATGCATCGTTCTTGTACCACTATAATTAATATTGTTTCCAGCTGCCAGTCAGTTCTGACTCCACAAGGTCGACTGTTAAATTGCTGCAGTCACACCAAGATCTAAGCCTGTTAGTGTTTCACAGGGCAGGAGCTTCTGCCCTGAAGTTTCAGTTTACAGTGGAAATGGTGAGACCTCCCTGTCTCTCTGCTAAAGGTTGCTCTGCCTCTTCTTTTCCCCTTGAATATCTTTTCTCTTAGGTTTATTTGACAGTTTCCAGTGAGGTTAGAAGAGTTCATCTTGTTTGCAGCTTCTCTGCATAGAAGTAACTGACGATGTCACAGGTTTGTATTTTGGGGATAGTTTTCTAACTCTCTCAGTGAGAAAGCTTTGTCTGTGTACAGAGGGCACTGAGGAAAGGAGTAAAGGCATTTTAAATTTTGTACTCAAATGTGTAAAAAGAAGAGAATCCACCCTTGCCACAAAGCTGATAGAAACCTCAGCACTGCAGATGTAGCAACTTTGGGTCCTCAGGAGGGTAGGTGGGGAGTAGGCAGGCAGGCTCATTGCTGAATGGTCTCAGCTCAGTGAACATGCAATCACGGGCCTAATTGTAATCAAATAAGTAATCCAGGCCCCAATCCATAAAACACATAAGTGTATAATTAACATTAAACAAGTGCCTAGTCCTATTAGGCTTAATAGAAGATAAGCACAGACTAATGTTAGGCATATCCTTTGTTGAATCAGGACCTACTCAATCTCCATATACTTCAGAGTAGCAGGCTTGAAACTTCTAGAGTAAAAAGGTTTTTGCTTTTCTGCTGAGTCTATTAAATGGCAAAACTTGAGGTGTATAAGAAATGTATAACATATAAATGTAGGCAGAGGATAAAAAATAATGAAGTAAAGCAGTGCATTTAAACTGACTTACGCTCCCCAGGAGAACACACCTCAGTGCATAAAGCACCCCATACTTGATTTTATCTTCTATCAAGTGTGAGAGGGGGTTAAGATATTGTTTCTGCTTGTTAAAACAAGAACAATGCCTGTGTGAAATTCTGCTCAGTGGGGAAGGAGCTACTCATGGTGGCAAAGGGACAACCTATGGACACAAACAAGCAGACCATGTCTGCAGGGGCTTGGACAATCTGATCCAAAAGCATCTTGTGAACTCCAGCATTCAAAGAGGGGCCAGAGAGTCTGTGCACTTCAGCATTTGCATTACTGGCTTTCAAAATTCCCTGTTATTGAAAAATTACACAGGTATGAAACCAAGTAGAAATTACAGGGGAAAAAACTGAGGGAAAATAGAGTGGGAGAGAATGGCACCTTCCTGCCAGTACAGTTGAGAACACAGGCCTACACGTCTGCTACTGATTGTAAAAGCACATAAACTATCAAACTGTTCTGCACAGCCAGGGTAAAGACTGCAGAATTAAACATTAATGCTAAGCTGCTTAAGATGAATGCTGTGTCTCCAGACTGTGTACATTAGAAAGGTTGACAGAAGCCTAATTTCTAAAGGAGAAAATGTTTTAAAAATTAAGCACAACCATCAATAAATCAGCCAAGCTTAAAATAAAAATAGGGTTTTAGATATATTCTGACATTTGAATGTAATATAGCTATAAGAATAAAGGTTTTACAGAACTGTGTTCAAAATAGTCAACTATTTCTTGCACTTAATGTCTTTATGCTGGAGATTGTGTTTAAAGAATTGTAACCAATGGTATGGTTAATGGATTTGTATCAAGCTTCATATGGTACTAACACTACACTAATGATTCCTCTTAGGATATATATACCAGTGCAGATCTTCAGAGTGCTTTACCAGCATTATTTAATGACATGCACAATAGCCCTTTGAGGTAAGTATTGTGGAGATGGAAAAGCTGAGACGTGGCAAGATATTTCTTAAAGCTATTTTGTGAATAAGCAGAAGGGTAAGAATTAGAATTTAAGAGGACTTAGCTCCTCAAAATTACTAGGGATCCTCTCTGCACAATGGTGTTCAAAAGTGATTATATTATTAAAATGCTTTCATTGAAAATGCAAATAACAGATGTGGGCTCTAGCCCACTCTGATGTCTTTGGCCTAAACTACTTCTTTTCACTGCTGAGGGCTAGATCCTCAAAGAGGCTTTGTAATCTGGCCCCTTTTAACAAAGTGCTTACATCAATAAGACTACACATGTCCCCAGTTTAAGCACATGCATTAATGCCTCCATGGATTAAAGCCATACAGTTCAGCACTTTAAAAGACTGAGCTTTAAATTTGCATTTTAATGCCATAAAATGTTTAAGGCAATTTTTAATGGCAAAAGCATTGTTTTTGATAAACTACTGCCAGCATAAAAATGAAAATCTCACTGTTTTGACCCTTTTGCTTATGGGCTCATTCAGTGCTGCCAAGTCCTCTCTGTGCAAGGCTGCAGGCTGGATAATGCACAGGTATCTTGGGGTAGTACCACATCTGGGCTCCCCAGTTCAAGAGATATTTACTTCAGAGAGTCCAATGGAAGCTACAAGGATGATTAAGGGGCTGGAACACCTGCCTGATGAGGAAAGGCTGGGAGACCTGGGGCTGTTTAATCTGGAGAAGACTGAGAGGGGATTTTAATAATGTCTATAAATATCTGCAGGATGGGTGTCAAGAAGGAAGGCCCAGTCTCTTTTCATTCATACCCTGTGATAGAACAAGGGACAATGGATGCAAACTGGAACACAGGAAGTTCCACCTCAACATAGGAATAACTTCTTTACTGTGAGGGTGGCAGAGCACTGGAACAGGCTGCCCAGAGAGGTTGTGGAATCTCCTTCTCTGGAGACTTTCACGTGATGGGGTTTCAGATACCACAAAATTTCCCTTTGATCTCCTTTATGGGTCTTGACTCCAGGTCACCCTTCATTGTAATAATGAAAATTATATATGTTGTTTGTTGTTTGTGTTGGTTTTGTGGGGTTTTTTTGTTTGTTTTTTTGTTTGTTTTTTTTTAAATTATTGTCATTACCTTATCTGGTTTTATATGTAAAATGTTTTTGTTGCTGTTTTACAGTTGGATGGCAAAGTGGAAGTACAGTTGCACTGCATCTATCAGCTGCTCTTAACCACTTATCAACACTGAATCTAAGCAAGCATATGGATCCTAGCAGACAATGAGAACTGCCTGGAAGGCAGCCTGTTCTGCACCTTAAGTTTTAATTACAGCAAGCAGACATTACTTGTGACGTTTTGGTTGAATTGTGTTTTTAATAATGAACTCTTTCATTTGATTATGACTTGTTTTTCATCTCTCTGGAAGTGGATCTGTGGAGGAGTGTGCCCTGCCATCTGACTTCCAACCTAAGGAATGATTCTCATATTTTCTCTTTTGGTAAGATTTTTTTCAGAGCTTGTATCTTGCTTTTCAGAAGATTGTATTTAAAAATGGCAACACTCTTAGGCTCCCAATGTGAGATGTCCCAAGTGCAGCAGACCTGGCATACAAGATGATCTGTCTTTAGCTCTCCATGGAGATAAAACTAGGATAACACAGAGTCATTCTGCTTTTCAATCAGAGATGAAAAACGTGATTCTACAGTACATTAATTTGAACACTTCAGGGATGGTTTTATTCACTGGCTCATCTAGACCATGATCAGCTATGTTGGAATTGACAAGTTTCTTGTTTAATATTCAGCTGTCTTAACATTCAGGAAACTCTAGTCTAATTTCTGGCTGTTAGCCTGGCTGCTTTTGTGAACAGATCCAGAGTTCAATGGGCTCCTTGAGCACTCATGTAGATGGTATTTACAGTGATCCTTACAACAGTCCCTAATATTTGATTTTGAAAAACAATGAAGTTCCTCTTTTGATCAGGGATTCATGTTATTCTAGGGAACTGTGTTTCCATGTTAAATGCAAAGTGTTTGCTTTTGATTGATGAGAAACATTTATTTTTTTTCAGTTTTGTGGTAAATTCTTTGTTCATGAAATAAGTTCCAAATTAAAGAGAGAAAACAAAAATGCCAATGTTGAAGTGAAAAAAAGCAATAATATTTAATTGAAGACCATCAAACAATATTAGTGCTGTATTTCAGAATGCATTCATAATATTATTCCAATGTATTCTATTTTATTCATATTTCAATATTGTACTAAATTAGCTCTGTACATAATGTTAGTGTTTTATAGACAACTCTATGAGTGTGATGGAGTCCTGTGCATTTTGCCTGTCACAATCTGGAGGAGAGTGATTAGTAGTAATATTCTGAAGGTGGAAACTCCTCTCCTGGAACCTTCACCTGCCACATCTGACCTGCCATATGGTCATGTGTCCAGATGATCACTCTGCTGTTCTTGGACACAGTCAGGATTTCAGGATATTAGTTTCCTAGTACAAAGACCTCTTCTATGTCTTTTCCAGTGCAGGAATGTAAGGAGACAAAGTGACTGGCAGCTCTTACAGAAAGACACTCACTTTTCCTGGCCATTACACTCACTCACAGAAAGCTCTGGACCACATCTGCTTGTGCTGAGGCTCTCACAGAAAGCTCTGGACCACATCTGCTTGTGGAGCTGAGGCTGTCTCCTGAGCAGTTCTCTGGGATGCTCCAAGGCACTGTCCCTAATTAGGTTGGTTATACCTATAGCTGTACCTACCTCCAGTTATGTATCAATCTGTGGAAATGCTTCCAGGTTTCCATGCCCTGGTTGTGTCCTGCAAATGGTAGGACAAGGTTTAGGAACTCATCAGTGCCCAGTGAGGAGGAAGTCAGATCCTGAGGTATGCCAGGGCACAGTGGCACTAGCAGCTTGGTAGAGACCTGTTGTTAGTTCTGGGGTCTCAAAAGCCAGTGCTAAAGCTATCTGTGCTCTATAAAAGGGTGACATCCTCCAGAAGGGGTTAATGTTTCTCAGTCTTCTGAACCCATTTTTGCAAATGTGCAAAAATGGGATTACTGGGAGGTTTTGTATAAGTTGCTTTAGCTGTATTTTCCAAAGAGTTTCTAGAGCTGCTAATCTACTAGCTCATCTCCAGGGGTTGATAACTCCTAAATCTATTTTCCAGATTTAAATACTCATCCTTAATATCCAGTGTTGGGGTTGGAAATGCCACTTACCCTTTCCATCCCCTCTCTGCTCTCTGCAAAGGATGATAAAATTACCAGGAGAGACAGATAAAGATGAGCTGAAGGGTTAGGAAGAAGGAGAGAGGCATTTTTCCTGGCTCAGTCCAGCTTGCACTCTAACAGGTATTTACAGTCTCTGGCTCGTGGTGCTTGTACTCAACTGTGTCAATCTGCTACTATCCACAGGCTGACTGTAGCTAGGAGCAAGATAATTTATCTTTCTTGCTCTTACCCTTGTCTGTGTCCCCACACATTAAGGATGTTTCTCAGGCAGCACAAATATGTGTGAAATTTCTTGATTGCCTTTGCCCCGTGTGAAAAGGCATTGTCTGCTCTGTCCTTGACCAGCTACTGTTATGCCTTTAGAGCTGGCTGATGAATTCTCAGAGCACAAGCACAGATTCTGAGGGACAGGAATAATAATAATAATAATAAAAAAAAAAATATATATACATCTGCTCTGTACTGGAAGGGGATAACTCTTGGTGACATTGCCTGCCAGAGAGCTTCCCCCTCTCTCTGTACACTGGATTTTCATATTCATGGTGTACATTCTTAGCATCTAGTCCCAGGTGCTTATGGACTCTGTGCATCTCTCCTCCATCTTGGCAGATTAGTGCTTTTAGGAGCTGGGAAGTGCTGTGTGTTGATGCTCTTTGTAAAGGTCTCTGCCCCCAGAAGGACCAGCAGCATCACTGGCACCATAACCCTTGCACAAGGTATTCCCAATTCTCAACGTAATAATGGCTCACAGAAGTGTCTTTCTTGTCAGCTGCAAAGTTAAAAATCTGTGGTTGATTTGTTTTGTTTTGGTTTGGTTTGTTTGTTTGGTTTTTAATGTGCAGAATTTCTGCAACCTTTTTTCCCAGTAGCTAAATATTTCTTAGGCAAAGACTTAAGACTAAGTGGTAGCTGGGGGAACAGAGGACACCCAAATTATTGTCAAGCGGTTGTGTTCTTTGTGGTCTCTTTAATTCCCCACCCAAATGTAGCCTTCCACAGACACTTTTCTGGCTAAAGAGTGTCTCTGGTGCTGGTAGGCTGCTCAGAAAGCAGAATCATGAAGGTTGCAATTTTATATTCAACATTTCTTCAAGTGATAAAATATAACCCCTTCCATTTTAGAGAACAGTGTCAGGAATAAAACAATACCTAGAGATTAGAGAGGAATAATCTGTAAACAAAAATATGACTAGCAAGTCACCTTTGGAAGTCCAGCACATCATCTTGGCAATGCCTCAGAATAATTAGTTGTAAGATTCTGGGATAGTTTGTACAATTGAGACTCCCCTTCTTCTGCCCATATGCATAACCTGTGGACTTGGCAAAAGACATCGGGTTTCTGATTCATACCAAAAAATGGAGGGAAAATCAGCTTATTTCAGCTCTTCAAAACAGTTATTTAAAACAAAACAGTTCAAGCACAACCAAAGATAAGAGGCAGAAAGCCTTTTGGTTTTTCTACATGGATGCCAGTGGAACAATGTCATTTTTTTTATCAGGGGAACACCCACCTATATGTGATTCCAGATTCCAGATCCAAGGCTTGACTAAATTACTCACTTTCATGGATGCCAGTGGAACAATGTCATTTTTTTAACAGGGGAACACCCACCTATATGTGATTACAGATTCCAGATCCAAGACTTGACTAAATTACTCACTTGTATTTGGGGAAAAATGTCAGTGAAGTATCACACCGACATAGATATCATCATGGCTCTGAAACCCTTCCTTCTGTCTTTTTCAAATGTTTCGGGAAGGGAATTATGGATTTATTCCTAACACTGTCTTCAAGGGAATTGTGAACCAATTTGTATCTTATAACTATAATCAACAGAGGCCTTCCACGATATGAAGAAATGTTGGAGGAATGTTGGGAAATAGAAAAGAAATACCTTTGCAGATTGACAAAATTTACAAGAAAAGAACATTCTGAGGCTGCATAAATTCACTTCATATTTAAAATGCTTAATACAAATACTGAAGCTTAATTTAGATGAAAGTCTTATAAGTCCTGTGCAACTCTTTTGAACTTAGCCATCTTTTTTTTCTGACAATGGAGCTTCCTCATTAGGCCTATTTTGAGAAGAGCTGCTGGCAATATATGCTGCATGCATTTCCAGGAAGAATTTTTGCAAATGTACAGCCATAATCCAAATTAAAGACAAAAACAGGGCATAGTTAATTCCAAAGTGACAACAGGAATATTTGGAGAGACGTTTTTTGTTAAGTAGGCAAATAATTAAATATATGGCAGCTGAAGCCAAAGCAAAAAACTAGAATAAGAAGATGCTGCATAAAGCAATGTACCAAAGAGCTAACAGATGGGGTCAAAGAGAAGCAGTCAAAGAATTCAGGTCAGCTCTGAGGGCTCTGCATTAAGGAACTCAAGGCTCACAACATGCAGGAGGTCCATGAAGTCTTGTTTTTGACTTTATCTACTGCTGTGATCTTACAGGCACAAACATGCACCCACCAGATTGAATGTTTTCCTATAAATCAATGAGAAGCTGGTAGAAGCTCTATGTTGACTGTGATGTATCACTATGCTGGTTCATTACATCTGGATGCATAATTACTGTCTTTAGATACCATCAAGACAAGATCTGGTGGTTGTTCACATGCAATAAGATGCTCTCCAAGCATTAAAAAAAAGACCTATAACGCTGCCTGGATTTGAATACAGCTGGAAAGTAATCCTTTCTATTTATCCACCAGTGTGTGAATGAGGAGTGTGTCTTCCAGCCACCACTTTAGTTAGATTGTCATGGGAATTCTCTCATTTCTCTATGGGAGATTATTAACCTGTATAAAACCCTGGGCACACCCCATTTTTTGGTTTGAAGAATGTCAAAACTCTCGAACAAGCTGAAATTTCTTGCCCCTTGTGTGGGAGCAAAGTTAGGTGACCCAAAGGATACAGAATTTGAACCTGAACACTGTACAAAAATATATATTCTTCAACAAGAGTGGTAGAAGATAATGGAAAATTCATGGCACACCCACAAAACTACAGCTCCTCCACCTCAGACCTCTGGTGAAACAACCCAGTGCTTCATTTTTGCCCAGATCAGACATGAGACATACTCATGTATTTCCACACAAGCTTTTCATTACTTCGAGAAAAGTTTGGCCATGCTGAAAATACTTGAACCTCAGTTTGTATTTTCAATTTTTATTTTAAACAAATGCTTTTTTTTTTGTTGCTCAGAATTGTGTTCCTCCCCAATCACCTTATCTGGTGCCTGCCAAAGGCATCTGTTGGCTTCAGATGTATGTGCAGCTCCTATTGAATTCAATGACACTTCTTAACCACAAGGATTCAATTATCTGCTGTTAATGGCCCATCCATTTTGAAAACACCTATTGCTTTCTCTAAGTATTCTCTTAAGTCATCCTGCTATTGACCAGGTTTAGCTGGAAAAGCTGAGCACACTGGCAAGGAGACCACTTACCAGTGTAGGCTTTTCTGCGTTTGATGTTCTCTAATTCTTATTTTAGGAAAATTCTTATCTATTTTTCCAGTGGTGCATGTACCACTGTGCTTCATGTCTGTGCATGTGTCTTAGAAATACATGCAAAACATGATTCTATGATTGTATTATATCCCTTGCAAAATATTATCAGAATTTTAAGTAATATCTCTGGGAGCAGCCAGGATGACCTTGTTGAGCTCCAGCTTGGGACCAAAATGCCACCAGCTGTTACATGACCAGATGGAACAGACATGATTTCCATGTTAACATTTCCCTCCAGAGGACACCAGCACCTATAGTATTCAATCTTTAAGTGATTTCTGCCACAGAAATATTAAAAATTTATTCAGTGCTGCTGGGATTGCTAACTTTTGGGTTCAGGGGGTCTGATGCTATCAGGGTGGTTGCCTGGGACACAGGTAAAAAAAAACTGTGAAGCACAAAACAACCCAGACTATTCCTCTCGACACAAGAAACCAAAGCAGGATTTTGTCCCCCAGTCTTGCCTTAGCAGTAGCCCCTCCATGTGGGCACCTAACAGGCTGCATCTTCACACCATGCATAAAGAGTTGGAGCATGTTATAAGTTCAGACCCATGGGTGCAGTCTGAAACTTGCTGACTCTCTGATGGCAGCAGCTTAATACGGGCACCAGATCATTTTCCTCCTCCAACCAGCCTACAAAAAAATTGAAGTCTTTCACATGTTCACCTTGACAGATCTGGGCTAGCAGGATCCGCAGCAGCCCAGCTGTCTCGTGTCCCTGTGTCTCAGTTTGGACACAGACAGCTTCTTTCAGGAGGGACAGAAAGAGGAACAAGAACAGCCAACTTGCCCTTCTGAAAGAGCTGTGCTTTGATGAACCCCTGCCAAGAGTGTGGTGCTTTCTGGTGCTGCCTTGTCACTGCCAAACAGGGTCACACTTCCCTTCCCATCTGATAGGTTGAGGTGCAGGAGAAGGAGCTGTGCCTTTTTCACTGTTTACATGTTTAATGCACTTGGAAATTACTTTAGAGGACAGTTAAATTTTGCTTTGCAAACTATATTGTGCTTGGTATTGTTTTTTTGTCTTTGTTCTGGCAAATGTGGTGTCCTGCTTCTTTTGGCACTTACCAGCAGCAGGAATCTTTGTGCTGGCTATTATTATTTATTTATCAGCTCAGTGACTCCACTATGCTAAGGAAAATAAAAGGTGTTGTCTTTGGTCTTAGAGGATAGGACTGCATGTGAATGCTTTTATTTACTGATTGATCCTTATTAAATTTCTAGGTTATAGTCAGGACATTTCCCCTTTCATTAAAAATGCATGGTAAAGAAGCCCAAACAAACCTGATTGCACATCAGAGTCTTCCCAGATACAGAGCATGTAGAAGATTTTGTTTATTTTGCAGACACCAAAGAGCCTCAGACCCCAAGTCATAGGTCTACTGTGCAATGCATGAAAGGTAGAACCGAAATGGCACAGCTGCAGACTGCAATTTCCCTCATCAGTTCAAGCAATGGAAGCAGGACCTTCTTCATTCCATGTCAGCCTTGTGCTTTGTGAGCAATGGGCAATATTAAGAAAACCTAATTTTGGCCTGCACAAAGTTTTGATAGTCAGATTAACCAGGGCTTTCTCCTGGATTCTCCTTCTTTGGCAATGCTGGCAAGATCCCAAGGCATGACACTTACCTGACTACAAAAGTTCTTCCACACTCTCTAGCACTTCCCACACAGGAACAAGCTCTCCCAGAGCAGGTACCTGGCAACTCCTCTTTGTTTGCACTTTCTCAGCAGTTGTTTGACATTCCTTTAAGGAGGTGTGACAGAGCCAAGTGAAACTTGCTGGAGAGAGGCAGGACTGATTTGTGCCTTCAGGGATGGAGCAGGAGCAGGGGTGAGGCACAGGGGGTTTGGCATGGCAGGGGCCCCTCTGGGAAGAGCTGGGAAGTGCTGAGGGTAGAGACTGATATAGATGTACCTTGAGCTTAGTCCCTATGGAAATATTGCAGAGTCTACTTTTTTTTTCTTCTTTGCTCTAATTGCAGTAATGTATGGAACCAAATAAGGCTACTTAGTTATTCTAGCATGAAGTATTTTTCACATTAATCATTGTGTCCCTGTGGCCCACCAAAGTCCCTGTGCTAATTTGAATTAATCACTCTGTTCCACCCAGGTATCTCATGGTATAGGCTTTCATTATTCCTGTAATTTGTTCTGTTTTGTTGTGGGCTGTTTTTTTACTTCAAATATATGGGAGATGCCAAGCAGAAGCTGGGGGTAAAGAGGCAGCCATACAGCTCACATGCATTAGCTTCTCAGCTATGTGAATAAATTGCCAAATAGCACAGAAGACGCAGTGGTTGCACCACAAGTGCAGCAATCTTCATGAAATGGTGCACAGGTGGCTGGACTCAAACAAGGGGATGAATTTCTGTCTGCTATTCCAGTAGGATGCTCAATCTCTGAACCCACTGGAGGAGAAGGAACAGCAATGGGGTGAAATAAAAGAGTTATTTATATTTGTGACAGCACTGAGCTGAAGTAACTTCTTGGGTGAGTAGAAATGGCTGAGCTTACAGGCATTGACTGGTGAGAAAGAATGATGAGACAAACTGCTCACTGGTGACTGAAATTAGGTCTAAGAAGGTCTGTTCTCTTAAAGACCTTTGCTAAGCTCATCTCTGTGTTGTAGCAATAAAATGCTGACCTAAGACTTCACCTCTGCGTAAAGCAGTGAGTTGCTCTTGTCATCTGCAAATGGGTTCCTGGTTGTGGGAGCAGGAAAACCATTGTATTTAGATATCTCAAGTGGGCATAATTAGGTAGGAAGGAGGTGGTACCCAGCAGCTTTTATTGATTTGTGGGATGCAAGGTAGAAGAGCCTGATGGGTAACACCGACTCAGCTCTGCAAGGAAATGCTCTAGCACTTGTGATTGCACCCATTCTTCTTCAGGTGGTTCATACAGAGAGCACCTGGTTGAAACCACACAGAAATACAGAAGGCCTTGCTGGGGTGGCAAACCATTCTTTGTCCGGGTAACATTCCCCAGGTGGAGCAGGAGGACAGACAGGCATCTGTCACCCAGAGCTCTCCCAAGCAGCTTCCGAGTCCTGGAAGCAGTAGCCACCACATTGTACATCTTGACCCTCCAGGAGTATTTGGTGGGTTAGAAAATAAGCAGACTTTTATAGTCACATTGGAAGGCATTCACCTTGAGACTAACCTGAATGTCTGCTCTGAAAAGCCTTCATACCACAGTCTGGGCTCTTTGCCTCGGAAAAGATGAGTAAATTATAAGTAGTTGCCAGTGCCTCTTTTCTACCCCGTTACTCAGCTCACCAGAGGAAGGGTGTTTGTCTTGTGACTTGTTTGGTTTGTAGACAAATGAAGCTGACAACCTGCATGTGTTTTTGGGCACTGGGCCGAGTGTGAGGGTCAGAGAGGGAGAATGAGAAGAAGCAGATGGGAAAAAGGGAGGTGGCCCCGTATCTGGGAGGGAACAGGACAACAAGATGGTAAATAAGGGGATTCCAGTGCTGTATTTAAAAGCTCTGGAAAAGGAGACCAGATGTCACATGTTTAGGAATGAGTGTTCACATTGCTAACTCTGTGTAACATTTACATCTGGTGAATAAGACAGCTAATAGTGTGACCAGCAGAAGTAGAGAGGTGATTGTCCCCCTGCACTCAGCACTGGTGAGCCCATACCTGGAGTGTCCAGTTTTGGGCACCTCAGTTCAAGAGACATCTCAAGGTGCTGAAGCGAGGACAGAGGAGGGCAAGGAAGCTGGTGAAGGGCCTAGAGAATCAATCTTATGAAGAACGCTTGACGGAGCTGGGGATGTTTAGACTCAGAAAGAGGAGGCTGAGGGGAGACCTCGTCAGTCTCTATAACTACCTGAAAGGCCATTGTAGAGAGGTTGGTGCTGGTCTCTTCTCACAGGTAATTAGCGACAGAACAAGAGGGAAGGGCTTCAAGCTGCAACAGGGCAGGGTTAGACTGGACGTTAGGAACAATTTTTTTTCACAGAAAGAGTGGTCAGACACTGGAACAGGCTGCCCAGGGAGGTGGCTGAGTCACCATCCCTGGATGCGTTTAAGGGTCATTTGGATGTGGTGTTGGTGGATGTGGTATAGGGGAGGACTTTGTAGAGTAGGGATGATGGACTCTGTGATCCCAAGGGGCTTTTCCAACCTGAATAGTTCTATGATTCTGTGATTCTAATGACTGTGGAGGATGTTTCTGATTGGAGTGGGTTTTGAAGGCCTGTGCTTCTAAAAATATCTTGTAGGAACAAATTCTAATGTTGAATTTACTCCTATTAATTATTACCTGGGAGAAAGCAGTCATCAGAGCAGCATCCAGTCCAGGACATTCTCATACATTTGCTCACCTCTCCTCAAAGGAGTGTGGAACTAAGGTCACTTTTCATACCCATCACTGCAGTAGAAAGTGAATTGCAGAAATTGTGGCTGCTTAAAGCTGGTTTTGAGGATTTGACCCATAAGTTGTTGAGCTCATGACCCTTTACACAACCACACTTACAGCAAACTAGATTTAAAACCAGTAAGATGGGCTTTGGTGAACTGGATGCAAACAGGACTTAACCTGAAGACACTTTTGTACCTGCATGCTCAAAACCTTCCTCAGAAAGGTTTGGTAGCTGTGATTAGGCCGACCACTTCTAAAGACTTTCAAGTGACAAAGTCCACACTTTCCACCATGATCTTTTTAAAAAAGGTTTGTTAAATAGGGCATTGCTCTTGCAAAGCCTTTCTTGTTCTGACGTGTCTAAGTAATTTCGATTGAGTTTCAGTCTAGTGGACTTATTTGCATTTCAAAGACCCAGAAAGTGAACTGCAGAGCCAGACACTTCTTGGGTTTGGGACTTAAAAAAAATAATCCAAAAACATTGGCAATTGTTTGCTGAAATGCTGAGTCAGCAGTGATGCCATGCTTTTGTAACCTGCCTCGGTGTCTAATTAGGGATTTCTAAAGTGAAACACAGTGCAAAATGGAGAAGAGCAAGGAGAATTCAGTTGACAGGAGATTAGCAAAGGACAGAGTTGGATCTAAAGGGAACATTATCCTCTGCACATCCTGACTGCGGATCAGAGAGCAGCAGGAGTGTGTACCTGCTGGTTGGGACCGTTTCTGAATGCACAGGATTTATAATAAACTGCCAGGTCTGTCCTTCATTAGCTGCCTTAATGCTCTTTTGGTCTCAAGTGAAGATGACACAGAGCTAATACCCTGCTAACCCCTATCCTGCCTTGGAGCTGCTGATAAGCTGCCAACATTCGATGAAGGGCTAAAATAAAGAAATAAATACATGATTAAGCCCACGTTCCAGTAGCAACAAAGGAAAATGAGGGCAAAAGATGAGAAAACCTTTTTTTTTTTTTTTTTTCCCTTTTCTTCTCTTTAATTTTCAAAACTGAGCACAACCCATCTTTGAGCTCATCTAAAGGTTCCTTCAGATCTCTGGTCCTGTCCCAGATCCCTGGATTGTACCAACTTGAGACAAATTCTCCTAATAGTTGTAGAGAAGTGAGAGAAGTCACCTTTAGATATCATTGATGATGGAATAGTGAACACCCCCTTGTTCATGCATTTTACTGTTTCAAGCACATTCACAGAAAAAGGAAATCAACTTCACTTCCATTTGGCAGTTTTAATGCTTAAGGTATCTATATTTGATCTCAGAGCAGTGTTGAAGAGCAGTCCTCAGTTTGTTCTCAGCAATGGTTGTTACAGTGAGGGTGTATTGTGTTAGTTAAAGCTTCAATTTTGGTGTCATTAGATTAAGCAGTTGAGCCTGGAACCAAAGGCTAAGGAATATAATGACACACATGCTTTTCTGCACTCTGTTGAAATACTGACAACATGTTTGTGTCCAGACTTTTTCTGGTCATTTGGAATATTCCCAGATAGTTCTAATACTATATTATATTAATATAATAATGAATACTTAGAAATATAAGCTATCCTAATGGTCATGATAGCTGCTTTGCAAGGCATTTAAAAATCCAGCATGGAACTAATACAAAACCCTTATTTTTAATGGTCTTTATTACTATGGGACTGAAACTATTGAAGTGTAATTTTCAGAAAGTCAAAGGACATAATCTTAGAAATGTTAGACAAAATAATAGCCCTCAGAACAAAAGGTGTATTCAACAACTTCAGAAAATGAGCAGGGCTTTTTCTGAAAGCAAAGTTTACCTAACATTATACAGCCTGACTATGAGAGGTCTAAAGGGAACATTATCCTCTGCACATCCTGACTGCGGATCAGAGAGCAGCAGGAGTGTGTACCTGCTGGTTGGGACCGTTTCTGAATGCACAGGATTTATAATAAACTGCCAGGTCTGTCCTTCATTAGCTGCCTTAATGCTCTTTTGGTCTCAAGTGAAGATGACACAGAGCTAATACCCTGCTAACCCCTATCCTGCCTTGGAGCTGCTGATAAGCTGCCAACATTCGATGAAGGGCTAAAATAAAGAAATAAATACATGATTAAGCCCACGTTCCAGTAGCAACAAAGGAAAATGAGGGCAAAAGATGAGAAAACCTTTTTTTTTTTTTTTTTTCCCTTTTCTTCTCTTTAATTTTCAAAACTGAGCACAACCCATCTTTGAGCTCATCTAAAGGTTCCTTCAGATCTCTGGTCCTGTCCCAGATCCCTGGATTGTACCAACTTGAGACAAATTCTCCTAATAGTTGTAGAGAAGTGAGAGAAGTCACCTTTAGATATCATTGATGATGGAATAGTGAACACCCCCTTGTTCATGCATTTTACTGTTTCAAGCACATTCACAGACAAAGGAAATCAACTTCACTTCCATTTGGCAGTTTTAATGCTTAAGGTATCTATATTTGATCTCAGAGCAGTGTTGAAGAGCAGTCCTCAGTTTGTTCTCAGCAATGGTTGTTACAGTGAGGGTGTATTGTGTTAGTTAAAGCTTCAATTTTGGTGTCATTAGATTAAGCAGTTGAGCCTGGAACCAAAGGCTAAGGAATATAATGACACACATGCTTTTCTGCACTCTGTTGAAATACTGACAACATGTTTGTGTCCAGACTTTTTCTGGTCATTTGGAATATTCCCAGATAGTTCTAATACTATATTATATTAATATAATAATGAATACTTAGAAATATAAGCTATCCTAATGGTCATGATAGCTGCTTTGCAAGGCATTTAAAAATCCAGCATGGAACTAATACGAGACCCTTATTTTTAATGGTCTTTATTACTTTATTGAAGTGTAATTTTCAGAAAGTCAAAGGACATAATCTTAGAAATGTTAGACAAAATAATAGCCCTCAGAACAAAAGGTGTATTCAACAACTTCAGAAAATGAGCAGGGCTTTTTCTGAAAGCAAAGTTTACCTAACATTATACAGCCTGACTATGAGAGGAAGTTTTTCTTTCTTGCTAATTTGGACTTTTTCCTGCTCTTTAACTGGGATGAAAAATACAAATAACAACATTCCCAATAAAACTTACTCTCTATTAAATGAAACTTTTTACCTTCTTGCTTTTGATGTATTTGTGTGAGGGGGTTTGTTTTGTGTTTGTTTTTTATTTTTTACTTTTTAGATTTCTTTCTTACAGCATCAAATGTATAAAGGCATTTTCACATAGAATACTGAAAAAAACCCCAACAACAACAAACCAAAACAATAAAAATAATGCTTTTTTTCAAGTTTAAAAATAAAATATAGGTTGTGGTTGGACTTTATGATCTTCAAGGTCTTTTCCAACCAGGATGATTCTGTGATTCTCTGTGGTCTCCAGCCTTTCTTCCCCCAGCCTGTACTTGTGCCTGAGGTTGCCCTAACCCAGATGCAGGACCCTGCACTTGGCCTTGTTGAACTTCATGAGGATGGCACTGGCCCACCTCTCCAGCCTGTCAAGGTCCTTCTGGATGGCATCCCTTCCTCTTGGGTGTCAACCACAGCACACAGCTTGGTGTCATCAGCAAACTTGCTGAGGATGCACTCAATCCCACTGTCCATGTCTCCAGCAAAGATATTAAACAGCTCTGGTCCCAATACTGACCCCAGAGGGACAGCACTCGTCACCTGCCTCCATTTGGACATTGAGCCATTCACCACAACTCTCTGGGTGTGGCCATCCAGCCAATCTCTTATGCACTGAGTGGTCCATCTGTCAAATCCATGCCTTGTCAGTTTGCAGACCAGGATGTCATGTGGGACAGTGTCAAACGCCTTGCACAAATCCAGGTAAATGACATCAGTTACTCTGCCACCATCTACCACCTCTGTAGCCTTGTCATAGACAAACTCAGGACGTGGTTTCCAGGAGACACCATTGTGTCCAAGTACAAGTCACAGAATACATCTGATTGTATACAGTAACTTTAAAATTTATTTTTAGTTGTTTAACTTCTGGAATACTTAAGAAAATCTTTTTCAAGTATAAATGTATTATTAATATTAAAGGGGGAAAAAATCACTATTATGTTGACATAGGAAAGATGAGTTTTAGGAGGAATGTATTCATGAATTTACTTAATGGTCTTGCTGCTCTGTCTTTTGGATTAGGTTGATCTCATGGTGGGATTAAGAGACATGCATTGAAATAAGGGACAAGAGTAACTGATGAATTTTAACAAAACCCAGGCAGCTCCTGGTACAAGCAATGATTACCCTGCTTGCTTTGCCTGTGCCAACACCCTAGAAAGCCAGGCTTGCTGCTTCTCCCACACACACCACGTCAGGGTTTATGCAGGATAAATCACCAATAAAGTCACAGCCAGACTATGTACCATGCACTAAGAAATTACACATAGTAAGTGTTACACGTAAGATGACTGAAGTGTTTTATTTATATGTCTCAAACATTAATCATGGTAATTTTTTCATAAAAGTTAAACAAAAATTTGGAGAGCAGCAACACTAGTTTCTCTGCAGATCATTTTCTTTGCCAGGAACTCTCACCTTGGTCAAGTCTATCTTTTTTTCTCAATTTTTCACTTGTAATTTATTTGGGACAATATAATTTTTTTCCTAATAAAATTAACTTTTTAGTGTCCCATAAACAGAATTATTTTTGTGTGGGGTGAGTGTCTTCTCTGTTCTATGCACTGCATTACAAACCCAGCATGAATTCATACTTACACATGATGGTTCTCTTGGTAAAAATTTGATTTTGCTCATACTTACACATGATGGTTCTCTTGGTAAAACTGAATTTGCACATCTTTTCAAAGAAGCAAAGAGCTGAAGAAGGACCATTTTCTGAAGTTCTCTGAAAATATCCCCAATGTCACAGGGAATCTGGCTTTGATCTTTTGAGATATGTAGAGTGGCTCAGCTGAGGGAGCTTTGCCATGGAATACAAGGCTTCTCTTCACATCCCCCTGCACAATGGTTAGGTATGTACTAAGATACAGTAAGAGGATCAGATCCTTAGGCTGTTCTGCATGGAGATGTTATTGGGGAAGGAGTGGAAAGATGAAAGTGAAGAGTCTTTTTCCCCTAGGATGCTGAACTGGCCCTTTCCCACCTGCAGAACAGCTGAGAAGGGGTTGACACTGCACTGCACTAGTGTCCCCATCTTCACCCTGCAAAAAGATCCATGCTTGACCTTTGCTTTGTGCTTTCAGCACCTTACTCCAGCTTTAGTCAATGCACAGGGACCAGAGACACCACTTCCACCCCAGCCTCTTCACACACCCCACGCATGGGCACCGCTGCAAAGCAGCCAGGAGCTGGGCAAAGTTGCAACCACACTTTACATTCATAGCAGAGCTTGTTCTGCACTGACCTCCCTGGTAGACAAGCCCTTTATGAGATCATCTGCAGTTCTGATGATAATGGTGGCTTTATTTTCTTCTATTAGGCCTTGGGGTGCAGCAGCTATTGTAAATCCTCTTGCACTTGTACATGCTATTTCTATTTGCTCCTATCCTAATTCACATTTCCTATCCCCTAGACCAAAATACTGATGTAAATAAGCTTTTTATTTTCATTTTTCAAAGTTATAGCTCTGCACAATATGACACCAAAAAAATCCAGACACTTTCTTTTTCTGCTTCTTTTTTTTTTTTGTATGTAGGAAAAGTGTTTTTTTTCATGGGAGGAGCTTTACCTAAGAAAGGTCAAATACTCCCTCTCACATTTGATTCATTTAATAGCAGGATGCTCTTTCTGGCCATCTGCTTATTGTTGAATTAATTGTCAATTAATTGTCTCTTAATTGAAGCATTTGTTTCTAATTTTCAAAGATTATCAGGGTATTAAACAAGAGAGGTCAACACAATTTAGGAGAATGTTTTAAATTTTGCATATAGAATCTGGGGATTGTAGCTTTCATTAAACATCACTCTGGTATAATTTGTGTCATTAAAAGTGGCAATTTCAGCCAATTACTGCAGCTGTTTTGAGTTTACTTGCTTGAATGATTCCTGATTCCAGGACTCAAAAAGGTCTCAACTCTGACTAGTGCTTGCTGCTGCTATGTTTGCTTCAAAATAGTATTAATTATATAAAGAAGCTTATAAAAATTGTTGTTAACTCAAAAAGATAACTTTAATAATAAAAAAAATAAACATACACTAACATCTGTTCCTAAAGGCAGACATCAGGCTTTAATTTAGTGGTTTTAAAACTAAAGCAGACTTGTAAAAGGAAAAGACTGATGGTGGTGGAAGTGAGAGTCCAGCTCTGGGTCTGCATGAGGTCTGGAGAAAAGGTCCCATACGGTTACGGTTGATCCGTGGAGACCAGAAGGCAGGACAGGGAGCACAAAGACTGACTGGTAGTGGGTGTAATTACACGGGGCAGATAAAAAGCCCTTGAACCTCCAGGGACTGAGCTCTGAAGGCTGCGTGGGACCCTTGTTCTGAAGCTGAGCCCTGTACCAGCCGTGGAGTTCACCTTCAGCACTTCAGGTCTGGAGCTCTGTGAGTTGGGTTTGACTGATGAATATTGTCCAGAAAGTACCTGACTGAGGCCATGGCTTAATCAGCTCAGGACTGCTGAGAGCCATCCATTTCACTTTTTGCTTCTGTTTTACATTCCATTAAGTAATTTAACTGCTTAGATTGAATAAGACTGTGGTCCCTTAATGCATCTGTTTTATTAAAAGGAAATGCAAGTTTTGGAAGATATGTTTTTGAAACAACTATTGTGTTTTAGTCCCGAGAAAGTTCCATACTAAGGAAAAAAGCCAGTTTAATAAAATCTACAGCTCTGTTATCCAGTGAGTCAGCATGTTCTGGGGAGAATATTTCCTCTTACAAGTGGGATTTAATATTGTGTGTCTTTTTGTACTGAGTAATTTTAGATAAATTTTACTAAATTTCAAGCTGGGAAAGCAGAGCCTGTTCCGTCTAATTTGATGTTACAGGCCACTGCCTTCTTTCCAGAGGTTAGGATGCAGACCAGAAAGGATCTGGTTTCCCCAGTATCAGTGTTGTTGTGCATGTGAACTCATACAGCCATTAATTTACCCACATTATACCCACTATTTAATCACAGAGAAAGATCTTCCAAAGGCCAAGCTAACAGAGTTTAGGAGATCAGAAACATCAGTGACTGTGTAGATAATACTGATTGCTTGAAGAATACTCTGTGCTCTGTCTTATTTGATAGAGAAGACATAAAATTTGATTTTGATGTTTGCATGCACTGTCTGTACAAGGATGGATGTATATCCGTCTGTCACCGTGTGGGGAAACTATAAACTCTGCCCTTATCCAGCCCAGACAATCTTATCTCTTCTCAGATATATAAAATGTTCTGTTCAGTTTAGCCACAAGGCAAGCCAGCTTCTATCAGATAGACTGTGATTAGTGCATTTTACAAATAGATAAATAAGACATCAAGAAATGTTTCCTGATGCTGCCCTTCAACCCTGTGGCACGATGTCTCATGGCTTTTCCCTGAGCCCTGCAGACCCACAGGGCAGCCTGCAAAGGGCAGCTCTGAGACAGCTGGTGGCACCTGGGCAGTGGAGGAAAGGGTTGGGTATGTGAAGCTGCTCAGGGTTGAGAATTTTAGCTTAAAACCTGAAGAAATGAATCCAAAAGAATGGTAACAGGGTTGAATGCGTTGTTTCTCTGCTGGGTTCTGCGGTTTATCAGTAAATTGCCTCTACTGTGTGTGATAAGGGTGTGGTGTGTGCTATTATGTGTGAGAGGGGAGATTTGGGTTAGACATTAGGAAGAAATCATTTGCTGTGAGGGTGGTGAGAGCCTGGCCCAGGTTGCCCAGAGAAGCTGTGGCTGCCCCATCCCTAGAAGCGTTGCAGGGCAGGTTGGATGGGGCTGGGAGCAGCCTGGGCTGGTGGGAGGTGTCCCTGCCCATGCAGGGGGGTGGAACTAGATGATATTTAAGGTCCTTTCCAACCCAAACCATTCTGTGCCTCAATGAGAAATGCAAAGAGGAGGATGTTCAGGGGGCAGTAGGGTGTCAATGGGGATCTGGGTCTGACTCAGAGTCTGAAAGGGATCACAGCTCCTGCATGCAGTAATTAACACACTGCATATGTTCAGGAAGAACAAAGTGGTAACACATTTTACAAAAGCCCGAATTCCAGGTGTGTTCTGTAAAGGAGAAGCAAAGATAAATCTGCCCTTTACTTGCATTTAGCATAAACCACAGAATCCAACAAATCTTTCCTGACTAAGCCCACACTTAACAGCTGGGAACCTGCTCTCACTGGGTCACGCTTGCTGGCTTCAAATGATTTATTTTTGATTTACATAACCGTGAGTGGAAAATATGGCCTGATTGCTTCTACTGAATACTGTTGTAGAGGGGTGTTACAGGACAGCAGAGATAAATTAGAGGTTCAACATCAAGGTCTTTAAAAAATAAGTTCTATTTTTGTTACCAGTACCCACACAAATTCACCAGAACTTAAGCACTGAAATAGAGGATATTATTTATTTTTTTAATGATATGCTTTTGGAGGTCCTCACCAAATTCTGTGCAGAATAATATTGCAGGGAAACATTTAAAGTAAAACTTGAAAGGAGTGGGACTGTGCAGCTGAAAAATAAGGATTATGTAAACTGGAAAAGCATATATTTTCTGTTCTGTTAAAGGATCATCAAAAAAATATGTGCTCATTTATATATTTAGTTATTTAATGTGAAAATACTTTTAGGTTCGATGCATCAAATTTCAGGATAAGGTTTCTACTAAGAAAATGTTGGTGAATTCAATTCTCCAATAACCTACTTATCCATGCTGTATATTTGCTTCTGGAATTTTTTTTCTCCCTGAATCCTTTTTTAGCTGGGAATGACCTTTTCAAAATGCTTTCCAAGTAACATTTTGGTACATTAAAAGTTAGACTAGAATTAATCTTTAATGACAAAAACCTGACATTCGCCTAAAAATATTGCGTTCACTGTCAGGATTAGTCCAGATGTGATAAGCACAACTGTCTGCATTTCATTGGCTCATGAAAAAAAAAACACAATAGTTAAGCAATAAGTTGCACTTCGAAAACCCAAACAGTAATTTATGTTAAATTATTGAAGACAGCAAACAAGATGAACATCAACCCTTCTCTCTCAAAAAAAAATATGAAAAAAATAAATAATAAAAATTACAACTTTTTAATGTAGTCTGGTGTGTGGAGCTGTAGCACATCTTGGCCCAAATTACTTTTTTTTATATTTCCCTGGAACTGATAATGACAATTTTAGCCTTATTAGTGGAGCTTAAGTATGAAGGGAGTTTGTAACAATGGTGATTTGTGCAGGTACCCTAAAGGTTCTAAATAGTTTACAGTATTATTGTTTTCCTTTATTACTAACAGGCAAGGTTATTAATGAGGTCCTTCTAGACTTTGATTAATGAACCTCCACAGTTCATTTTCTTATGTCAAGCAAATTTCTGAAGCCTAAATCCCTCTTGCAACCTGGCAAAACTTAATATTTCATAAAATCCATGCATATCTCAACTAGTTAAATGCTGCTTCCTCCTGACATCCCTTTGAATTGGCAAACTTCAGCAAGACCCAGAGCCACGTGAGGTGCCTTTACTCTGGGTGTTTAGAACCTCATTGCATTTCTTGGTAAATTGAACACAAAAATTTGTGGTCTATAACCCTGGATGATGTCAAATAGGTGTCATGTTCCTGCTGTGAGTGAAACCCTTGCAGAAGAGAGAAATGTGGGAGTGTGACCTGCTGCCACAATGTAAAAATTGTCTGGCTTGTGTTACAAATGGTTTTATCTGTATCAAAGCCATTGAAGAGAAAAATAATTTTAAATTATAGTGGAGTAATGTTCTAGAATGTAAAATAAGAGAAATCTCAGCTACAGACCACTGAATGTAACAGGTGACTTGCTCTTGAGACACCTGTCAGTAACTTGGGGGGGAAATGCTCTGTTGTCAAAGAGGACTTCAGTTTGAGTGACAAAATACTGGCAGCCTCGTGCTGGCAGTTCTAAAGTGTCCTTGAAATTTCTAAATATTATCATTGGTGAATTCTTGCAAAAAACTGTTACACTCAGAGATGTTCTATAAGAAATCTCATCTTGAAAGGGAAACAGACAGTAAGTAGAAATTAAAATTAATTCTCAATTTGCTGAAAATATTTCAGTTACTTTGGATATGTGTGAGAAGCTTCAAATCCATGTTAATGTTCTTAAAGACATAGACTTGGTAGATCATGTTATAGGCATTTTGCAAGAGTGACTCCACAATTTGGAATCAGTCATGAGCCTGATGATAGCAGGACAAAGAAATAAAAGATAACCAAGGGGGGATATAGAATTGAAAGGAATAGATTTACACAGATAAATTACCATATCCACTGTCTTTCTTTAATAAAAAGGGAATTAAAGTATTCTTGAGATGTTTGCATTGATTTTTGCTCCAGCATTTCCATATATATTAATGAAGCACATGCTACATAAAAAATAAGTCTATTGACTAAGCAGTACTTTAATTGTGAAGTGAAACACTTCAGAACTGAGGCGTGCCAAGTGTGTCACTGTCTGTGCTGTTTCGTCTGGACTCTTCTGCATCTTTTGCTAGGGGGGGTAGTGGCTGTGGCCAGAGTGCTGCTGTGGGTTGTGACAGTCCCCTGGGTTGTGACAGTTCCCTTCTGGCCATGGGCACAGCAAAAAACCTGGGGTTGGTTCTGCTCAGTCCCTTGCCAGTCCTTCACAGAAATGGCTTTTATGCTTTTTATGAAGACTCTTCTAAGCACAGCCACGAGTTTATTTTCTGCTTTGAAGTGCAGCCTACATTAGAAAAATAGTTAATGTTTCAGAGCTTATTCAGACTGAAAGAGAGAGGCACACTTGATGTAATTTCAAATGGAGGATTTGTCTTAATTGCAACGTCTCAAGTGATGGTGACAATATTTCCCCAGAGGTCCTCTTAGCTCTAATTTTTCAGCTTTCTGCTTTTGTTTTCTTCCTGTTGAGGGTATCCTTGGTCTTGGGAGGGAGGTAAAAATGTGATGCTGAGATTATCACTCTTCTGTGGATGCTCAGCTTCTGCTCTGGGAAGAACATTAAATTAGACCAAATTTTCAGGGCTTTTATCTTTTTTGAAGAACATTAAATTAGACCAAACTTTCAGGACTTTTATCTTTTTTACCACTGTTTTCTTGAAGTGTTGTATACCCTACAAAGCTGTTGACTGTGCCAGGGGTATATATGAGGGTGCAGGCTTGAGGCAGTTTGTTTGCTCCAGGCCTGTGGCTGCTGCAAGCTGAGCCAGCCACTCTTCTTGCCTGCTGAGTTGTTTTATAATTTCTCACATCAGCTTATTTTGGAAACAGATGAGTCTTAATGCTGGTTTAAGAAAGGGAGAAGAAGTGTGGAAGACATCAGCTCTCAAGGCTTTAAATTATCCTGATGCTGCTGGAGCAGGGCTGCTGCTGTGACTTGCAGAGGAGAAGCAGCTGCAGGCTATGCTGTATGTGGTGGTCAGGTACAGAGAACACATCCTGTCCATAACACTATATAAAATAGGTGATAATTTTTCATTTAAAAAGATGGTATGGAAGCCTCCAACCATTTCCTGATGGGCTTGCTGACATTATGATTGGCCTACCAAGAAAGACATCAACAAGACATATTCCTGATCGTTTATTTAGCTAATAAGAAACGTTGCCATCATTAGCAGTGCTACAGGAATAAAAGCACTGCATTGTAAAATAACTCACCATGAGGAACCACCATCTACAAAATAAAGGCTGCATTAATGGTGTGGCTACTCCACTCTAGTGTAGCTACTCTCTTGCTTCTTTAGTCTCATGCTAAAAGTTACAGAAACATGAGAGTCAAATCCATTTGTCTAAATCCAAACAAGAGCAAACCTGACAAATTGATTCATTTTTAGCTATTGTGATTAATCTTAAACTATGCTAAAGGAAGTACCTTTGCTTCCTTTGTTTGGAAGTTAAGGACCACATTTCTATCAGAGCATTACCCCTGTGCTACAGCATTGACTTCATTTTTAAAGTCCACAGATGTGATGACAGGAAAGAGAAGGGGTGAGACATCATAGATTTTCAGTTGAATGCTTTTTATCTCTGCTGAGAGTCTGGCAAAGCAATTTGTTGAAAGGATTCAAAGACACCAAGAGGATTTTGGTTATTAGAGGTGTTCAATAGCTGCTTTTGAAACTCTACAAAAGGCTTCCACTAAGGAGAGCAGTCTCACAGGTTCACCAGGAAGAAGTGGGAAGAGAGTTCCATCATGGGTATTAGAGTTGTTGCAGAGATGTTAGCCATTCCTTTTTCAGTTATCCATCATGCAAAATGTCTGCTGAGAAGGTTAAATCACCATGTGTGCCTCTCTCTGGTTATGAAATGTCTGCACATCTTTGAGTGTGAATTACAGAACTTCTCCTTGTAGAAACCAAGGAGACAACTGAACGTGAGGGATTTGTCAACAGAAGCTTTTGAATATTAGTTTGCCACAGGATTCTGACTGAGAGGAAAAACAGGAGTCTCTGAGCTCTGGAGAATAAAATACAAACACAGGTTCTTTTGAGGTGATGTCAAAACCTGATTCTGTGGGATGATCATAATATAAGAATAATGTAAATTTTGCATATAGGCTTTGAAATCTTGCAGCAAAGTATGTATGTCAGTAAAGATTTTTTATTTTAATACAGAACAGCAAAGATTTACAACCCAGCAGATTTATTTAACAAATTTTAAAGAATAAGTCCTAAAAGATCTGGAAATACCTAAGGACCAGTTGAATATTTTTTTTCTGCAGTAAATAATGAGGTACTTTCTCTGAGGCTGCTTGGCAGCTGGAACTATTGCTTTCTCTTTTTTTTGGTTGATGTTAAGCCTGGTGAGTTCCCTTGTGCCAGTGAAGTTGGAGGGCAGGGAAATGTGGCTGGTGGCTCCATCCAGCAATCTGTGTTATCCCTTGCCCAGATGACTGGTGTTTTGGAGTCCTTTCTGCCTGCTTAGAGTGATGAAACCCAGATTTCTCAGTTCCAACATGCACTTATTTCACACACAGACAACAATACAGAACACAGTGTGTGAAGCAGCAGAGGACTTCTATGCAGAAGTAGCATTAAATATTTTGAGTATTTTAACCTTGGCTCCTGCAGGTGGCAGATCAGAGTTCTCAGCATGCTTTTGGTGAGACTCACCCATTGGAAATGTGGATTTAGAAAGCTGAGGAGTTTGCTCTGAGGGTAGCCAGATGAATCTCAGTGATAAGCTGCAGCCATGGGTTGTTCTCTGCATCATGACTTGGCATTCCCTCTCTGCCTCCAGTCAAGAGGTGATGGCATTTCTCTATCAAGAAGGGTATCCTCAGGCTCCTCTTTGGAGATACTTGCCATTTACTAGCAAATAGCTTCTTTGTGCTTCTCTGAGGGTCTTTGGTGTCCTTCTCTGTGTTTTGTGCCCTTCTCCTCTCAAAACTTTTGTTGATTTAGTTTGGTGTCTCTGGGCTGTAAAGTATCACCCAGGTCAGCCCTGATTTAGTATAAAAGGACTGATCTGGCTCTTCAATTTTGTGAAGAAATGCATTGGTAAAAACCAAAGTGGCTGTGCCCAGCAAATGGCATGAAAAGGGATTGGTCTCACCAGTTATTAAGGAAAGGACATGGCTGCTGTGATCTTTTATTTCACCATTATTTGCAAGACTCACTTTGGAAAACACATATTGGACGAATAAGTAAGTGTTGCTTATTCTGTGCATCAGGTGGTAAATGCCACAATGTACCTTGTGAAACCATTTGGGGTTTTTTTTTTCCTGTATTGCTTCCTCTCCCTACACCCTAAAAATCCTGGGTCAGGGAAAGCATAACAGCCTTTCTTTGAATTCTAAAACTTCTGGTCATGTTGTGACTGTTACAAAGCAAAATGTGGTGCAAATGACACCTACAAACTCAGGAAAAGCCCAGGTGGGCCTTGTATTCCACTTTTCTCCTACCTATTTGGATCTCTTCTGTTGTGCCCTGGTAACGCCAGGATAGTCTGTACAGCCTCTTTTACACCTTTGTAAGCAATGTCTTTTGTCTAATAAAAGCACTTCAATAGAAAATGTTACTTCTGAGAAAAAAATTAAATATCTTTTTTGATGGCTCTTGAAAAAAATCTCAGCATGTGTCTCAGTTAAAACTATTTCATCTTCCTTTTCAATAACAAAACCAAAAGGACTGTGTTGAGTAAGCTAAGTTGCAGATATATTACCAGTGTTCCTGCAGGGTAGGTGATTGTAATATTTTATAGTAAATTTTAAGAAAAATGAACTACTCCAATAAATTTCCTGTTTTACAATGAACACACTCAATGTGTTAAACTTTTATATGGTCATTGTCCAGAAGAAATAGACATGTTGGATAGTTAAGACCCCCCTGTAAGGCTCTAGGGCAATATGCTTTCTCTTGCAAATGAGGGTAGCCAAGCAGCTTTATTCTTTGAGGCTGCAGTAAAACCTTATCTAAATGAAAGGTACTAAATGGTGGAGTTACATAAAGGTGTGTTTCATTAAAAAGTTACTGGAAAGCGATTCTGTTTTTTAACTCTTAAATGTTTCTCTGAAGTTTTAGTATAAATTGATGGAATTTACACAGGCACTGAATAGGCCCTGCACATTTATTGCTTAATTGAAGATAATTGGCCCGGCCACAGAACTGGAGACCTTGCCATTCCAAGATCATGACATCTAAAGGTTAAGTATCACTTCCAGTAACATCTTCTCAGGGATTTAAAAGTTACAATACAAAGTTTGGTGCGACCTCTCATTTTCTTGCTGACTGCAATTTTTAGATTTAAAGGTAATATTAATATGGCATTTGAATTTATTTATAATGTCACCAAAAGTGGCTATTAAAACTCTTAATGTTACTTTAATGACTGCGCACATTTTTGGCATTTTTTTCCTAAATGGCTACTGAATTTTTAAAGCTCTCTAAGTATAACACAGTTATTGTGAAATAGAATAGGACAATAAGGATATTCTTCTATGAAAACAGAAATAATAGGAAAAAAGCTTTAATATTACCATCTGCCAATTAATCATCTTATTGGACAATGCAAAGTGTGAAATAGCCACTACTTAAGATCACTGCACAAAGAAATTAATAAATATTTCTTTAGCATTGCTACCTCAAAGCTATATGCCATAATTTAATGGCAGCACTAGGATGATATAATGTATTTTGTGGGCTGCTGTAATAAACACTATGACTGAATTAACTCTCAGCTGGGGCTAGATTGAACTTGGTTCCTGAAGTAAGCTGTATCAAAAAACCAACACTGCATCTTCCAGTCCTAGGTTTGCCATGGGGACACATTGGATTTCCTAGTGCTGTATGTGCCACCCAGAAATGAAATTTATTAACTCGTATCACAATTTTATTAGAAAACAAGATTTGTAGGTATTTATGACTTAGCCGTAAACTTGTTTCTGAGTGAAACGCAGAGACTTTCATCTTATCTAGCAAGTTTGCCTCTCCCATTCCAGACAGAACCAATTTGTTTTATTATATTGTGTGGTGTTTTTCTCTGCCGTTAACAGTTCCAAACACAACATGAAAGATTGCACAGGTCTTCATGCAATGTGGACATCTATGCTGAGGATGAATCAGGCTGCAAGTTTGCAACTGGTTTGAGCAAGTCCAAGAACATGTTAGCATTGAAGATATTATCCCTGCACCCCTCCATCCTTGTCTCTGTACAGAACATCAAGGCACCTCACACATAAGCTAGCAGTCCTGCTTTGGGGTGACCTTACAGTGAGCTGGATCAAGTGCTGTCATGGCTGAAAAAAAAGACAGATTTTAAAAAATAAATAAAGAATAAGAAAGAAAATAATTTCTGTCAGTAATTATCAGTGCTGGCACAGGAGAGGTGTTGGAAACACATGGCCAAGACAAGAGTGAATCTTAAATCTTAGTAAAACTGTGGGTCCAATTCTATTTCTTTGCCATAACAACACTAAAAATTCCATGTCAAGGGAAATGGGGAAGAGTTTCCACCATTTTTCCAATAGCAGGTACTGTTCATCTTCAGTTCTCACTGTGCTATGAGCTGCCAGAGATCATTTATAGCCACGTGAATAATTAGAAAATGCTCTTATGCAGATGGATGGTTCTCTGCTAATCACAAATATTCTTCTGAAGTCAGAGGAAAAAGTGGAGCAGAGAATGTGGTTTTTCATAACACACAGCTAATTAGTCCAGCATCTTATATCAGGCTTTAAAACTAAGCACCTCTTATTAGAAGATGGTGTTAAACCAACATTTTTAAAATAAAATCTTCCATTTTTCTGCACATGCATGTGGCTGTTCCCATCGTGAATATTCTCCCAGATTCTTCCATTTCCTTACTATTAGTAGCATTTTTACTCAGGATTCATTTTCTGATGGACCCCACGTTGCAATTGTTTTGTGTGTGGGGTCACTGCTGATTCCTGACAGGAACCATCCCCTCTGCAGGACAAGATCTTCTGCAGGAGAAGGCAACCTGGTCTTGTACCTCTACTGTGCAGGGTGCTGAGCAGCCACTTCACCCCCAGAACACTCAGGAATGGTATCACTCTAGTTCTCAGTAGTTTCCAACTGATTTCATAAGAACTGACTGATGTAGCACTGAGGATTTTTTTAGCTGTACATGCATATTTTTTCTTCTTCTTTTCATAAAGTTTAACTTCTGGGGTAGGAAGAGTAGTACTCCAGCAGTGAAATCCCTAAGCCTTGTACTGGGAAGACATGTGAGAGGTTTTATTGGTGGTATTTATAGGCCTTCTGGACTACAGGCACTGCAGAAGAAGCCTGCAGTGAAGCTGAGCACTGGCTCTTGCCTGTTGGTTTCTCTGTCTTAGCACTGCCCTGAGAGACTTGGAAATGGTCATATTTTATATGTGATAGAGAACAAAATGAGATATTGACTAATAAGAATTGGTGATAACCTGCAGTGAAGTGCTTTTCCAATCAACTCCTGAGATACCAAAGTTATGGTGTTGTCTTTTGTAAAGCTGTGATCAAGCACCTCTGTCATAAATCCTGTTTTCAGGCATTTGTAGTAGAATGTAGAGAAATATCTGCTGAGGACATGTTGGGGTAAAGCCCAGCATGCTGTAGAAATACCTCATCACACGTGCAACCAGTTTTCAAGTAGCTGATCTGGGATTTATATTTATTTTTTAAAGGGAAATGCATTGAGAATTGCTCCAGGCAGGTAATTTATTTTCAAAGGTGGGTTAACACATTTAGCAGACTGGAGCAATTTGAAGTGCTGACCAGAGTATCCATCTCAATCACTGTATTTCTTTCATTTTATTTTTCTTACAGTGATCTCAAGGAGGTATTTGGATCCTTTGATACCATGCTCTGAACATCCATAACAAAAAGATGTGCCCTGCTGCAAAAAGTTTAAGATAAACTTAGTTTTGCAACTGACTGTGAAGTCATGGCCTCATTTTCTCACACTACATGGGAAAAGGATGGTGAAGGAAGTTATTTCCACAGGAAAAGCAAGTGGGAACACATAGGTGGAGGAGTCCCTGGTTCTAAAGTGTTGGGAAGTTTTTCCCAAGGTCAAGTGAAACTTGATAGAAATGCTCAGCCTGTGCCACTGCCAGATAACCATTTTTATGGTCTCTGTCTCTCAAAATCTCTGGTTGGTGTAAAATTCCTCAGCTTATGCCAGTAGGAATCACATTATATTTTTACTGCATTAAAAAACTTGTGTTTATTCCTTGGATTCCTTTTTAAAGGCAACTACTACAATCCCAGGTAATCAAAACCTTTAGACCTTCAGTGCAAGCAGACACAAGGACTGAGCTGGTGTGGGGACACAGGTTGTCCTTGGAAACCCAAATGTCCTCAGATTCCCTCTCAACTCTCTGTCTTGAACATAATTTGGCACTGAAGGTTTCACACCCAGTAAAACAGGATGAACAAGTGGCAAGAAGCTCCCATGTTGTTGTAGTTCTAGTTCCAAAACAGCGGCTGTAATCTTGTGCAGTTTTGTGTTGATTTAGGGGATTTAGACAAAGCAGCCTGCATGCTGAGGTGCTTTGCTGAATCAGAAATATGTGTTTTCCACCACCAGAACAGGGGAGGCTTGTTTCTGGGGGACCTCTGGCTTTAATCTAGCTGCAATTAAGTTGGTGTTTCATTTAAGTGTGCAAAAAAACCCTGCGGAGTAGCTTTGTGGAGTCAAGGCAGGGTTCCTTGAAGGGCTGAAAAGGGAAAGCTGGTTTTGGGGCACAAATTCCGTCTCTCTCCTGGCTCTCTTGCCCTCTCTCACACATTTCCATGGCGGAGAGAATGGAAAAGATTAAACAGGTTGAGAGTTACCTCTGTGGCCTGAGGAAAAAAACCTGCGTTTCTCTACAGATAACCTTGACTTGGTAGGAATTGAAATGGGCCAAAAGAAACATTTAAAAAAAAAATAAAAATTATATCTTAAATAGAAAAAACCTTATTTACAAAACCCAGCACTTCTGGTTGTTATTTCTTTTCAAAACATCTTTAATATCTGTTTTATCCTTTTGTATCATACAACTAATTTCCTCCCTTTAATGACTCTTCACAAAAGTTTTCAGTGCTATAAACTACAGTTTTAGCACAGTAATTTTACATAAAATATTTATAGCATTTTCTTTGAATCAATAAGCAATTTTCATGCCAATAGATGATAGAATTGGTGTACTTTTTTGTAATTTACAAGGAAATTGTGTGCTTTCTTCAAATGTGGGACAAGTCATTTTCCCCACACCGATACAATAACCAAAGTTTTGCAACTGGATTTCACAGTTTTGGATCAAATTCTGGCTGAAGTTAATGGGCATCTTTAAGAGTTGGCTCTTCTGCCACAAATTAGTAAGTCTGTATCAGAAAAGTGTGTGATATCTACTGTCAAAAAGTCTTTCAGAGCTTGCTGCATAATTCAATTTATTCCAATACTTTTTCCATTGATGATATATTTAACCCACCAAATATTTCTAAGTATTTATATATATGTATATAAGCCGAAGTTTCTCCTATGTTATATGTAAGAGTTGTTTTTTACGTTTTTTTTTATTTATTTTTTTTATTTTTTTTTTATTTTTTAGCAAGATCCAGCACACTGAGAAAAAAGCAACAAAGTTTGCCAGTAGAAAACACTGAGGGCTTAAACCTGACCCACCCGTTGGGGCTCCCTCCATTGAGTTGCCCCAGCCCTGAATCGACCCATGAAGGAGCCTGAGCTTTTACTTCTTTAATCTAAACCCACATGAATTTACTACTACAAAATACGAAGTGCACAGAATCACAGAATGGTAGGGGTTGGAAGGCATCTCTGGAGATCACTGAGTTGACTCCCCCTGCCAGAGCAGCATCACCACAGAATCTAGGGCAGATCACTCAGAAATGCATCCAGATGGGTCTTGAAAGTCTCCAGAGAAGGAGACTCCACAACCTCTCTGGGCAGCCTGTCCCAGTGCTCTGACACCCTCACAGTAAAGAAGCTTTTCCTTGTGTTGAGGTGGAACTTCCTGTGTTCCAGTTTGCATACATTGCCCCCTGTCCTATCACAGTGCAAAACTGAAAAGAGACTGGCCCTTCCTTCTTGACACTCACCCTTCAGATATTTTGCAGAATCATATTCACAAAAACCCCTCTCAGTCTTCTCTTCTCCAGACTAAACCACCCCAGGTCTCTCAGCCTTTCCTCATCAGACAGGTGTTCTAGTCCCTTCATCATCCTTTATGAGGATGATCAAGTTATTTATCGTTTCATCCTCATAATTTAATTAACAGTTTTCAGCTATAAGGATAACCCACTGTGATTTATCTGCTTTTTATTGGGCCAGATACTTACGCTTGCCTCAGTGGTCCAGTGTCAAACTCCGTGCATCCAAGGAACAGATGCATCTTGCAGCAGCCGCCTCCACAGCGCAGAGGTGGATTTAGGCTGCTGTGCCACGGACAACTGCAGTCTGGGTGCCCTTACATTGGACTAACTACTTATTCTTGCTCTTTCCACACATTCTAGCACCCCTGCAGATACACGGCTGAAAATTCATCTACCAAAAGATGCAGGGAGAGAGAGAAGAGGCCTCTTGGCTGCCAGCGGGAAGTGACGGCTCCTGACCAAAGATGGCCGGATCTGCCTCAGCCTGGGCGGGCGCCCGGGTGATGGTGACCATTTAAGACCCAGTAAAGCTGCTGTTTCGGGGCAGTCACCCAAGCAGAGGGACATCCCCCAGTGTGGGACAGAGGCTGCCCGAGTTCCTCCTGCAGGGCAGCAGAGAGACCAGGTGAGGTGTGAGTGGGTAAGTGCGCGCAGCTGAGGGAGGACGCGAAGAGGGTGTGAGAGGGCGGTAGATCGGTGCAGCCACACCCCGACATCCCTGAGGCAAAGGCAGCAGGTGAAGCAGAGGGTCCAGACCAGCAGGCACACCGAGCCCCTGCTGCAGGGAACCTGTCCCTGATGGAATGTGGTGACCTGGAGGACGAGGGGTGATGACAAGAAGCATCTGCCTAGCACAAAAACTGATGCAGATGTGTCTGACCAGCAACTACTGCACCTTCCCAGGGACCGCTGCTTGATGGGTACAGAGATTTGTGAGAGGATCAGGACAGTGGTGAGAGTGTTGGTTCTTCAGGTTACTACCCTCTTTTTGATCTCTCAGGTAGGCAGTGATGAGGTAGAGAGAAGTACAAGGGCAGCGAAGAAAGATTTCAGGGCCTTAGGTCAAGGGATTGGGAATGCAAGTTGTGTTCTCCTCTATCCCTCCAGTTCTGGGGGATGATGAATGGATAAACAAGAAGACCCACCAGATCAATACTTGGCTCCAAATCTGGTGCTACCAGCAGGACTTTGGGTTTTTTGATCATGGTTTGATCTACAAGGCACCAGGCCTGCTGACAGCTAAAGGGAAAACCCTGTCTCGCAGGGGAAAAAGGGCACTAGGGCAAGAGTTAGCAGGGCTCATGGAAAGGGCTTTAAACTAGACTTGAAGGGGGAAGGAGTAAAACCAGGCCCACCAGAGATGAGCCCAGGGGTGAAGTGCCAAGGATGGGGGTGAAATCGATTGCTCAGCTCAAGTGAATCTGCACTAATGCACATAGTGGGCAACAAACAGGATGATCTGGAAGCCACGGTGCAGCAGGACAGCTATGATGTAGTTGCCAGCCACAACATTTCTGTGATTCTGTGAATATACATAGCTGCAGCCCTGGACTTGGTTATGGAAATGCTAGTGCTAGCAAAAAAGAGGAGGGTAATATTAACATGCAGTTTAGAGAGAGAAAGAGCTCAAACCTGTCAGCAACAGCCAAGCTTTGTACCAACATGAAGTGGAACTGTAACCTCTTAGCCCCTTTCTCCAACCTGAGAGATGCGTCTTACCTGTAAAGCTTTATGGAACAGTGAGTGAAGTGCAGGGCACCACGGCAGGTGTGACTTATGCTAGGAAGAGGCATAAATAATTAACAAATGGAGTAGAGTCTGGCATGGCTGGGTTGAGTGCCACTGACCTCTAGCATCCTGAAATCAGCTCTTTCTGAGGCAATTAGTGGCTGATTCAAAGGGCAGAGAAAGCAGACAGGAATCGATAGGGTGTAAGACATGCCATGGCCACCCACAGTCCTGTTTCCTCAGACCTGGACGTTCTTCGTACTGCAGAAAATGGGGAATTGTATTATATTTTACTTATAATCATGAATGTTCACATATGTTTGCATGACATTCCCACAGACAGCTCTTTTGGCTACAGGCTCTCTGATCATCTCCATATAGTAATTATACAATACACTATTATTAGCTGAACGTTTAAGGAACTGTAAATAACACCTCATTTTGTTAGGTCTTTACACCAGTAAGAATTAAAGCATTTAAGAGAACTGTGGGAGGTATTAAAATAACTGTTTCTTCAGAGCTTAAGAAAAACAGTCCAAGTAGTTTCCAGAATTGACTTTAATTGCAGCAAACAACTTAATCAGCTATCTGTCATTTTGCCTTATATTTAGCAGGATGTAAAAAACTCAAAGTGGGGAAAAAATGAAATACGACTAAATAAGAGGATGATGTATGCATGGCACCATCACAATTTGGTATGGAAAGGGTCACACATTTTGCTTTGTTGTGGTGACACTGCCAAAAGCTGTTGCAGGACCCTAAGCTCTGATCCCTATAAAGACAAGTTTTAGACCATTGAAAATGATTGTGTGGATTTTCCTAGGCCTTTGATTTAATCTTCCTTTGCATTTACCTCCTTCTTTTATCAGTAAGGTGTCCCCTATATGGCCTTCTCCTATGGTGTCTGTGGAAGAACTCCTCCCTGATCTTGTTCTCAGTGCTCTGCAGGAAGAAGCTCTTCTTCATCTCCTGAATCCACACCTCACCACGTGTGCAGTACACAGTATATACCACAGCAGCAGGAGTTGTCATGTGCCACAGGTACCAGTGCCATGTTCTTTAGTGGAAACTAAGTGGTGCACTGCAGTAAGTGTGGATTTTTGTCACATCTAAAATAAAAATAACTAATAGACTTTTGTCTCTGGTTGCTAGTGTACTTTCTCACAAAGACTGTCCAGTTTTAAACAGAATATCTGAAGGCTAGTTATTCTATAGTGAATGAGCTCAGGAGCTATTTATATTAAAAAGGGAGTTATTCCAGAAAGGTTTGTGGTTGCAATATATGCAAAAGGCTAGTTCAAATTACTTTGAGCATGCCTGGGGATATCCTGACCCAGACCACCAAAGATGGGGCCTTGCAGGAAAGAAGATTATCTATGAGAAGAAAAAAGTCTGTATCCACTTTCAGGGTGCACCTTACTGAAGAATAAAGATATGAAAGAGTTTCATTGTGGCTTGAGCAGAAGGTTGGCCATCAGAAAAGATGTAATTGTGTAAGAGATACCATCTCATAATGGGAACAGCTTGGTTCCCCAGACTGCATCTCTGTCTGTGTCTGGCTGTCAATGAAGAATAACTGCCCAGGTGCTGTGCTGCGACACGCTTCCCAAGAAGATCTCAGGTGCCCACAGCCCTGTGGACAGCTTGTGTTGTGCCTACCAAGAATGATCTCTATCCTAGGAGATAAACAGTGAGTGTGCCAGGCCCAGGTTGGGCAGACTTGACTTCGTGAACCATCTGTGGATGGCATTTCCCTACGAGCAGTCTGTGGGATGTCCAGGGTGCCTTTGCAGGCCACTCCTGCTGAAGTAGCTGAAGATGCACTCCTTAAATATAGCAGCTTTTAGGGCTATTTTAGAGAGGACCTGCCCAAGCACTTCAGCTCTTACACGGATGAGTAGGAGTTACTGTTCCTCCTGAGCCACATACTTTGCACCTGCCAAAACTGCAAAGGGGTCTCTGCAAAGCTCTCTTCCCCCTGTGTTGCTCAAATATTCCTGTTTGCAAAAGGCCTTGCCAGCAATCCAGATGTATCTCCTCCCAGCTACCATTGAAACTGTCAGAATATACAAAAATACCTGGTGATTTGGTCAGTGATGGCTTCCAGCTTAGGAAGGGTAATGCTGAACAAACCTCCACCATGTTTTGCAGCTCAGATTTGGAGGATAGCCCCTGACATGGGAGGTGGGAATCTCTGTGTGGTGGCAGGAGAGCAGATGCTCATGTCCAGCATTTTCTTGCCACCAGCTGGTCTAATCACCCTTTCTGGGCCTGTTTGTGATGATGCTTTCCACTCCAGATTTTGGATATTGTTTGGGAACCAAAAACTGAGATGCCTACAAGTTTAAGTCTAACATCAGATCCTATTATCCTCCCCAAGTCATTACAGTGCAAAGGATATTCACATTTTTTCCACTTCTGCCATTTCTATTAAAATATTTTTGTCCATGTGGCCTGACATCCAAGGAGTTAATGATACTCACCAGCTTTATTATATTAAATACAAGCAGCTGTGGCATCTTCAGTATAATTTTCTGAGCTATGCTGCTTTCACTGTGCTATCTGTTCTTTAAGATATTTGGTATTGTAACTGTAAAGCCATGTTAAAGAGAAATGTTCAAAAAGCTTGGTTTTCTTTTTTGCTTTTTTTTGCCTTTTTTTTTTTTTTTCTTTTTTTTTTCCAGAAGAATATACAAAGGACCTTGGCAAATAATTCAACATTCTAATTTTGGATAATCTTTGATTAATGAAGAAGCTGCTTTTGAATGATCATCTCTGGCTCAAATAATTGATCTCTAATTGTCCCATCTAAAGGTTATAGATTGCCTTTCCTCATGATTGTGTCCTCCTAATGCCTTATTACTCAGATCCAGCTATTAGCAACGTCCATTAATTCCTCTTGAAAATGCTTTGAACTTTCCAAACTGAAAGAATGCTTTATAAAACTAAGCTTAGTTTTGTACAAGCTTTGATTCTCTTGAGAAAGCCTCACCAAGAGATGTCAGAAACCTGATGTGTCATGATTCAATTCTTAATTATTTTAGAATTTATAAACTGTTTGAGGATGTTGGACAGAGCATGTGTAGGAGGATAAGTTAATTAAAAATAATGGCACAGGTTCTTTTTGTTCTCTTACTGCATGTAAACAGGTGATAGATTTGCAATTAAATGTGTGATGTCTAAGCAGTATTTGCACTTATGCAAAAATTGGAAAACTATAGAATTTAGGATCTGCTGGAATGTTCCTGATGACAGAAAAACTCTGGGTTGTTTTAGAGGGATTTTACTTGGATCTCTAATAAGCAGGGAGAGATAAACATATTTACTTAATTGCTTACCTGAGAGAGGAGGCTTCTTAATAACTTATGTTATTAACTCATTTCTGGAATAAGCTGGTTTTTAGCCTTATTCTACTTCAGTAAGACAAGCCCTTTTAACCTGTTGCTTGGCAGGCTTACTTTCCTATGGCTGAAAGACAATTGGCTAAACTTCTTTGTTTTTCCTACTAGACATTAAATTGTGCAGCCCAGATATTGGTGTGCTTGACCACAGCATTACAGCACCAAAGGCTTGTCATTACCCAGCACATTTTCTATGTAGTTTGGTATTAAAAAAGGCATAAGGTACTTGCACGAGCACAGACTTTTACAAACACATCTAATGAATACGATTTGGAAATGCTTTTACTTCCTTTGCTCCTGAATTTTTCAGACTAATTTCATTAAAGTGAAATGCTTATTCATGTGCTGCTTTCCCTAATTTTGGCTTAATTGTTTCCAGTCTGTACAGCCCGGCTGTCTGGAGATGTTTATTACTGAGTAAATGTATTCTGGAAGGAGAAAGCCTGGCTAAATTGCTGGAAAGAAAAATTCTACAATCTGACCTTATCAAGACAGGATCCAGAAGGTTCTTATTTTTCATTTTGACTGCGGACTGTTAGCAAGGAAAAAAACAATCCAAAGAAGTTAACTAAAGTCTATCACAACAGCCATTGGTGCTGGGGAGTGGGGGAGGGGAAATAAAAGTACTGTCAAGTGCTTATAATCCATTCTGCAGAATTGCAGAAAAAGTGTTACCTATCCTGTAACAATGCAAAGCTACTTCATTCTGGCTTTGGAAAACACAAATCTATTCCACGCAAATGCACTTGGTGTTTATGGAACCTTTTAATATACTTTTAGTATATGATAACACAGAATGAGAGTACAGCATCAAAGTATTCAATAATGCATTTTGAGTGATCTTTAGCGACTCTCCTGAGCATTTATGACTTGCTAGAGGGAAATGCACTTTGCAAAGATCATGTGCAGTCCCTATGGAGACCCGTAACCTTCCTCAGAGCAATTCACCACAAACTGATGGGTCTGATCACAGCAAAAGTGAGACAGTCAGTTTAAAAGGCTCTGGAAATGCTCTATGAATACTAATAGGAGCCCTGTGACTGCTGAGTCACTGCCTGCCAGCAGAGGTTCAAGCAGAAGCTTATTTGGTGATTATAAATATCAGCAGGAAGTTGAGTATTGGCAAAAGTTTCACTTAGACTTTGGCCTGTTCATGGACTGATTTTCTGTGTAATCAGTTTATTAGTCAATAAGTTGAGTTTTGGCAAAAGTTTCACTTAGACTTTGGCCTGTTCATGGACTGATTTTCTGTGTAATCAGTTTATTAGTCAATCAAAGAAAGATAAAATATTGGGTTAGGGAGGGCTGAGTGATTCAAATCTAGGGCCAGGGAGGGAAGGAGTGAGGTTGTGATATCAAAAGGCTTCTTTGAGTGGCACAAGAACCTGCATTTGCTCTTCTAGGAAGAGTTTGGTGCTTATCTGCTGCTCCCATGGAACCTGCTGGTTTTGTGAATAAAGGGACAGAGGTTTTATCCTCACTTCTTTCCCACTGAAAGAACAAAGCCGTGCCCTGGTGGCCTTAATGCAGGAACTTTTAAAATTTTTTTGGTGTTTCATTGTGTTATTTGGCATTTAAGCATTTTTCAGGATTTTCAGCTTGGCTGGAAAGATCTAACACAGTTTCAATGTGTGCTGTTAAAAAAACCTCTAACAGAAAGCTGCAGAATGAGTTTCTTACCACAGAGCGTGTATGAATATATCCCCTTCCTAAGCCACCACTGGCTCTGTACTGTGGCCTCCCCTACGTGTCACACACCTCTTTGCTGCCCATCACAATCCTTTCTGCATTGTTGCTTCCTCTACTGTTTTATGGCCATCCATAACAGTATTGTGCTATTTAAATCAAACACAGCCCATCTTTGCCATTTCAGCTCTCGGAGGGTCCCGGTCCACGTGGTGTTTCTCCTTAATCAGTATTACACTCTATGTGGCACTCTATTTTTTTTATATTTTTTTTTTTAATACAACACATGAGTTGTTACAAGCTCAGCTTGTTATTTTCTGTCCTGTCTTTTCTTCCTCTTTCTTTTTTGTTCCAGATGGTAACTGCTGCAAGTGCTTAAAAATAAAAATGAAAGTGTGAAGTACCTTGGTTTTTATGGAGCTGCAGACAGGGGGCAGAGGAGGAGGGGAAAGTGCATCAGTATCATTTGTTTACTCCAATTCATGTCCTCCACTAATAGTCCACCTGCAGTGGTATGAGGTGCATCATAAAAGATGTGGTACAGAAACATTTAAGAAAAAAGAAAGCTTTGGTGTTGTGGGGAGCTTCTCAGGAAGGTCTTGTTGTTATTATCCCATTGCATCTGGCCTGTAGCTGATTTCTGATTTCCTCTTTTTCAGAAACTGACCACAGGCAGGAAATGTGCTACAAGGAGATGAAGAAGTTGGCAGTTGTCCTGTACTGTGAGAGTCCTGGCACAGAGCTGGTCATCGAGGACCTGCAGGTGAAACAGTGGCTGTATCTGATACACAGGCACCTTTGCCTGACTTTGAGAGGACCTTGGAGAAAGAGTAGTTGGGAGATTCACCATCAGTTCATCCCAAAGCACTCACACTTATTTTTAGGAGGGTTGTGCAAATCGTAGCAAGCAGGTGCCGTGAGAAAAGGGGGTGTCAGGTGCCCTGTTTTGCTTTCAGTCTCCCAGATGCCCCCTTGGCTGTCAGATCACTGGTCCCTTGGGAAGGGACAGACACAGCCCTGCTGCTGTCCCTGCATCCGCTCAATACGGCTTGAAAATGCCTCACTGTCCAAAGCAAACATTAAGACCAAAGAGTTGACTGAAAAGGGAAAAAAACAAACAAACAAAAAAACTCTTCTCCTTTGCAAATCACCGAGATACACAACAGTGATAAACCATTCCTTATAGCACGAGGCTTTTAAAACATAGGTGTATGTGCACTCCACCTGGAAACCTGGGTGAGGGAGTCTGAGTGTCTTTTATTAGTGTCAGCTAACTTGGAGAGTTACAAGGAAGTTTCATCTATTCAAAATATGTTCTTTTGCTGTTGCAGCTACTGTGGAGTTATCAAAGCCAGGAGGAATTATTGTTCTGGTTTTTCTTTACATGGAAATCAGTTGACCCTGATTCTGTTATTTTCCTTCTCTGGGTATTACTATTATTAGTCCAGTGGTGGAATATTTCTCCCTAAATGTTACTGTAGAAAAGTAAATAATTTCTTATTCCTCCATAGAGACTCTACTTTAAGAACAGAATTTAAAGGGCAAATAGTATGTTTAAAGACTCAGAAAGAAATGAAAATGACAACTGATACAGAGTGTGAAGAAAAATAATATTAGGAGCAGGTCACATAACAGGGAAAAATCCATATGTATTTAAGGAGGTGTGCCAGCAGTCCAACTGAAAAGCAAATAAGGAAAACTGCTTCAGATGAACAAGAAGATATTAAGAGCTCACTTTGGCCACCCAAAAGGCAGCAAATAATTTAGCAGGAGCTCCATAAATTAAAAAAAAACAAACCTGGATCATAAATACAGAGAGCTAACTCTCTATAAGATGAAGCTAAATACACCGAGTGAGATTTTTTCAATCTTAACCAGAAGACCAAAAGTCAAAATCACACAACCAGAGTGACCAACTGCTGCAAACAGCCCAAGGAGGCATGTTCTCTTCAAATCACTTCAGAAGCCAAATGCAGCTGTTTGGGGGCTGGGAGGGAGGAGAACAAGGTGAGAACAGGTGTAGGGCATCATAATCACATAGGGTTTAAATGCAGCTTGAGGTAAAGAACAAGTTTTTGAGGCAGAGCAGAAATGTTGATGGGTCGGGGAGAAAGCAGTATGACTAAGAAAGTTGGTGTAGCAAGCTCAGCAGAAGGAAGACCAAAGGTTTTATGCTGCTGTTTACCAAGTCATTGCTGTTAGGCCTGAGGTGAAATGCATCATGCTGTCATACGGTGCAGATAGTATGCCTTAAAAAATATCTGTGGGGCTTGCCTTAGAAATACAGAGTCTTGGTTTTCCTAAGCAGCTGGTTAGGGAGCTGAGCTCTGTGGTGCAAGTGCAGTGTGTGCTGCTTGGGCTCAGCTTTGACTTGCTGCTCCTTTTCAGGCTGTTGAAACCACAGTGTTTTTGTGCCTGAGGGTCTTCAAAGCCATCTCATACTGGGTAAGACCTACATTTTCTGTTAAAGAGAATCCTTCTTTGTTTGCTGGGTCATTTTAGCTTCTTGACAGCAAGACTCTGGGGTTGCAGTGCCCAGGTAAGCCTTCATGACCTGATGGGCCAAGTATCCTGGCATGGGTTGGATGTGCTTACTTATTATTGTCACATGTATTGAGGAGGTGATGAGTTTTATCAAAGGAATTTATTACAGGTTCTATGTGGGTTCCTGTGGAAAAGCTCACAAGAGTTTCTTTCAGTCAGGGGTTGAGGCTTCTATGACAAGTGCTTGAACATGCTCTGATGAGCCTGGGGCTGGTAGTGACAGATGGCAGAGGGGTATAGCAGGGGTTCAGCATGCAGGATAAGATGAAAAGGTATCAGTATGTTGGTGGATAGCAGCATGTGGCTTCATGTGGTTAAACACTTCTAAATAGGCCAGGGATGTTGCTGGTATGAGAAATGTGTTTGCCTCTCTACCCCTTGATCCGTTCTCCCCCCCATGTACCCAAACTACCCTTCATCACAGACATGCAGAGCTAATCTTACCACAAAGCTGCAAGTTCTTTTTATTCTTTTTTTCTTTTTCCTTTTCTAAAGTGTCTGTCAAATGTTGCTGCCTTCCCATTACTGTCCTAACAGCCCTTTGAGAGGGTGATGGCCATGCTGCCCTGTGTTGCATTTCCTGCCTTCTTTACTACATCAGCCAGTGCTTTGGCTGTCTCTGGTGACCTCAGGACCTTGCATGGGGGTCTCACTGTGGCTTACAGTGGCTCCTTCTTCCCTTCTTTCTCTTTGGTTACTTTGCAGCATCACAGGAAAAGAAAAACAACACCAAAGCAACTGATCATTATGTTAGATCTGTAGCTAAAATGGTACCAAGGAGATATGTTTTCTGATTTTTTGGCCTTGAATTTAAAGGCAAAGGTTTTTGTTTCTTTTAGTTTCATTCTGTTTGAAGTGTTGAGAAGAATTGCTAGGAAGAAGGGGTCAATATTCCTGCTTTTATGGAAGTCTACAAACAGCTGCTTTCCTGACACCATGGACAATCCAGGATAAAACTCAAAGCACTTTTCTGAAGGAAAATGCAGTGGGAAAAAGTTCACTTTACTGTTCATGTAGTTTTATTTCTGAGGGCAAAATGAAGAGTTAGTGTGTTTCAGCTTGGTTTGACCTAAATGGACAAGCAAACAAGTAATAAATACTTTTTGAGGTGAGCTTAATGTTGGATCCCTCTTGCTTCAGTAGCTGAAGTGCCTCAACATCCTGTTTTTCTTTCTTGGCCCAAATTCTTGGTCGTAAAAAGTTCCTTGAGCAGCAATCCAGTTGTCTTGCTGGTAGAGTAAGCAAAACAACTTAGTGGGAAGTTCAAAAGATCATCTGACAGTACAAACCAGGGTAAGGGTACACCTAGAACAGAACAATAGTGGTTAGCTGTATTCTGGGTCAACATTAATTGCTTTGTGTGGTTGTTTTGCTGCTTTATTCCTAGCAAAGAAGATGAAATGTTACAGCTCAAGACTGTCAGATTCGTCCTGAGAGTAAATGGAAATCCAGGTAAGAAACAAGTGTTACTGCAGGGGTCTGTGCAAGCAGAAGACCAGGCTGGAGTTGTATCCCTAAATTACATTGTTAGTCCACAACTTTGACCCCTTTGCCCCATATCTCTTCTCACTGTTTTAGTGGTTGTTTGTTTTTTTTTTTTTCTTGGTTGTGTGGTGTTGTCCTCTTAAAACTTCAGAGGCTGAAGAGAAAGAAACTGTAGTTGTTGCTTCCAGATGACTTTGTTCTAGCTGTGTGTAGCAACTAGAGGGGATTAGGCTACCAGGTGGTGAGAGACCATGTTTGTAGGTACTTAAGCAAGATACCAACTCTGTTAGCTAATTTCAGCTCTAATTCTTCTTCTGTATTTACACTGGCAAATCCATGCTCCTTGTAAATTCCCACCACTTCCTCTGCCATGTGGCTGCAATACTGCTGACTCTCAGCTCTTGTTATTGATCTGCTCCTTCACTAAAGTGAAACAGTTTGGTTTAAAACCATTTTCATTATAATCATGTGTGCATTCTTGTGCCTGTGTGGGAGAAAGGTGCCTTCTTAATTTCATCAGAGCTTTAAATTTTGCCATGGTGACAAAGGAAAAAAAGAATTAAAATATATCTACATATATACACCTGCTGTTTGGTTAACTCTCAGAGGTCATGTGCTTGGTTGCTCTGCAGGGTCAGAGTCTGGAGGAGCTGCCACGTGACCGTGGCTGTTTCTTCATCCAACACCAAGTGTTTGCAGAAGAATTTCATCATCCTCTCTCAGGAGCAGCTGCCAAACGCAGGGTAACGTGGTTTCACTTTGAAGGGGAAACGATGAGGTTTATATGTAAAATTACTTTAAACACCAAAACACTTCTTGACACGAAGGTCAATATGTGCCTAAATTCCTCTAAGTAACTGAATTTATTATAATTCCTCTGTCGCATTCCCTTGCTGCAGCTGTGACACTGGGCTATGTAGCTTATTTAATTATAGCTGTATTTGCTGCTCTGTGGCTGTTGTTGGGTATGCCATGAATATTTAGGTTCTTCCTTCTCTGCAGTTCTGTAATTTAAACAAATTCAATTAAGTGTATTTAACCTGAAGTCATGTAGAATGTGGGTTGCTTTGGGCTGCACTTTTTTAGGAACTTCCTTCTGCAAAATGGGGTAGAAGGAAAGTGATTTTGTTTGGGGAAGGAAGGGGAGGAGAATCAGCCCTTATGTGCTGTGTGTGTCTGCAGTTTGCTTTTAAAAGTTCAATCCACAGCGCTATTGGTGTGTTCAGTGGGTGTGTTTTGCCAGTGTGGACCTGTACTGCAAACTTGCATGTTTACACCTGTGCATACAGGTTTTCCTTCCAAAGAGTTCATTTGGACACTGACCTGAAAAGGTCAAAGGTCTGTGGGCTGAGCAAGCTGGTACACAGCTATTGGAGGGCAGAAAGTGCACGACAGGCTATTTCCATGAGAAACCCTTTTTCTCTGAGGATATTGATACTGCTTTTATGTAGGGATTCATTGTATGCCTGTCAGCACTGTGCTGGGTAAAAAGACTGTGAGTAACATCTTGGATTATTGAAAGAAAATGTTTAAGGGTGGGTGAGGGGATTTTACAGTTTCTTTTTTATTTATTATTTTTTTTTAGTAAAGACATAGACCATTATAGACTGAGGGTAGATTTTTTCTTTTTCATTCTCTAAAATGTGTAATTATCATTACTATAATTAAGCCTAATGAACCTTCTTCCTGTGTACGTTTGATAAGATGGCTTGCTAATATTCACTTTTTTTTTTCTATTTAGCCAGTAAATTATGCATAAAGGACAAAACAGAAATAATCACCCAGACATTTGCGTCACTTTTGTCTGACTAATTCTCATCCATTGTCTTTTATAATTTTAAAATGGGAGATGAAGTTGTGGGGCTGATTTCTGTGCTGATAAAATATGCAGTAATAACTGTTTCCTTGATTTAAGTTGCATATGCTGTTTTGGAAAATTAAAGATTGCCAAGAGTTATTGGTGAGTTCTTTACGTTGAACCAACAAGCAATACAAGCAAATTCTGTAGGAGAACCAAAAGAGCAAAGAAAGAATTAAAAATATGTAGACTTCATGACAACTATATCAAATTAAATCAAAAAGTGTAATAGATTTTCAAGGAAAGGAAGAAGAAAACACCTGGAAGCTTTTTACAGAGCAGGTGGTGGAGGCAACTTGTTTCTCTTAAGTAAAAATAAATCAACGTTTTTTAAGTTGTATGAAAAAATCCTGATAAGGAACCATATTTATCAAGGTGGAAATTACATTTTTCATGGATGGGTCTGAATTTTGATTAGAAGAAGGTACAGAACATAGTTTTTCAGTTAAATGAAGATAATTGAGTGTAATAAAGGTGTGCTCTTATACAAATTTATTTGCTCTATGTGTAGAAAATAACAGACTCATGAATTATTGTACATAGTTACATGAGATTCTGCAGCAATTAGAAAATGCAATATTGCCAGTCAGAGTAAAAAATGGGGAAAAAAGGAAAAAAACCCAAGCATTTCTAGGATTCCCTTTCTATGAAGCCTAATTTTCATTCAAAGGACAAAAGTGCTTTCTTATTCTGCTCTCAGAATAGTATCTCTGGGATTCATTCCTCAATAGAATTTTGATTGATTTTATTTTAGTAGTTTTATCTTATTTCATAACACTTGTATTAAATCAGATACCTCTGAGCACTTAATAATTTTTAGCTTCTAGATCTTTGTATTTAATATTATATTCACTGTCAACATTTAATATAAATAAGAATCACAATAAACGTAAGTCATTGATCAGATGCAGCAAAGACAGGGAACCAAAAGCCTTATCTAGAAATCTTTGTCTGTAATAAAGACACCTATTGACTTCAGTGTGCTTTGGGTCAGGCCTCAAATGGAAACAAAACCCATCTCTGCTTGCCAGACAGGTCAGCAAGTGACCTGGAATATGATAGTCATTAATCCATTGTAATAACTGTGTGTCCTTACTGAGCAATGGGGCTGGTAAGGCAAAGGGTAGGATGCTGTGCTGTGCTTGTATGGTGTAGAGCACAGAATCTACAGACCAGATGAGAGGGATCGGGTGTATTAAACCAAGCTGTCCTTCAAATATTCTTATCATCCACCTCCTTATCATAATTTGCAGGAAAATTAGCTGGCACTGGCTATGTGGGCCCCAGGAGATAAATGTTAAGAGACTCCCAAACCTTCCTTATAACCTGTATTCAGGAGAGGGTGTAGGTGATGGCAATACCAATGCTGCACAGTCCCCTTCTAGGGAGGGACAGAGGGAGATGAACATCACTGAGCAAATATCCCTAACTCAAGTGAGGCTGTTTAGAGAGATAAAAAGGCTCCTCTCACTTCAGGAGCTAAGCCACTGGGGAGGAAAAAAAACCCAGGCATTAACTTCAGTGGGAAAGAGATGGACAGTGCAGAAAAGACTACACTTACTGTGAGAAAGGAAATAGAAGGGAGATCTGATTTCCAGCTCCTTCTTCAAGAATTGTTTCTATAACTTGCATTAAATACTCATTATTAAAAGTAGAGGGCTATATCCTGAGTATGTCAGTTGCTTTCATAATGCCTATGGGAACAGGACACCCATGCCAGTGTTGTAAATCAAAGAAATAAACCTTGGAAACAAAAAAGTAGTTTCCCTTTCCAAGTGCTCCCAATATTGCTTGAAAATAAACTTTGATTTACTGATTAAGTCTATGGGTTCTTTTTTGTAATTTGGAGAAGTGAAACTTAAGCTACCCTACAGTGTCTTCAGATGATAATGAGGTGCCTGTATTAGTGATGGCCACAGTGTCTATGAACCTAGATTGCTTTTTAGATGTGTCACAGCATCTACTGTAGGTAACAAAAATCTCTAAACCATCCTCCCTGATGACTGTCCAAAAGGACAGTGCTCTTCTGGCCTGCAGAAGAGCACAAATGCCATTACCCATACCCCATCAGAAGAGATGGCAGAGGCTCTCCCAAGTCCTTGGGTCTGCTGTTCAGAACCACTGAGAAGTGGTTCCCTGGGGAATAGGGAGCCTGTTCACACTTTCTGCGGGGCTTTCAGGGAGGTGGCAGCTCTTTGGGAGGTGGCTGGTGGAGTGTATTGAGTGCAGGCAGCTCAGCCTCTATAGCACCCAGGTACTTGTCTAGGTGCAGCTCTCCTAGAAGCCTTGAAAAAAAACCTCTGAGAATGAAGATGTTCAAATGTAATTTCTTTTTTTAAAAAAAAAAAACCCAAAACATTTTTCTTTGCCATTTCATTTTCCTTTTTACCAGCTAGGGTAGGATTAGGATGAATGAGTGGGAATAGTAAATTTGATGACAATGAGTAGGTGTGAACAACCTGAGTGGAGACAACAAAAAAATAGGCCATCTCCAATACCTCCCAGGAGAGAATGAACATTAGCTAAATGAAAGCTGCTCTCTCAGAAGAGTTCCAATGGCATTTTTGGTTTTTTTGACTCTGTGCTGGTGTGTAAGATATGAAGTCTGGAAGGTAAAAATAAAATGCTCTCATCATAAACAAAATTATAGCAAATTAAAACAGGTAACTAGCATCATGCTGGCCATTTGGCTAGAGTAGAAAAAGGTTTGGATTAATTGGCACTAATGAGTCTGTGCTACTCAGGTGTTTATATTTAAATATTAACTGTTGTTCTTCCCATAAATGCCTGAAGCTGTTTTGGATTGTCTTCAGGGATTGACATAAAAATTTGATAAAAAAACCCTCTCTGATCAGCATTTATGTAGTTATACCAAAAAAGAATAAAGCAAAAAATGACATTAGGGGTTTAATTAAAAAAAATAAATAATCTATGACTTGGAACATACCATCACCCTACCTGAATGGAAATCATCTTCCACACAAATCTGAGCTAGGTTAAGAGATGTGAGTGTAGTGCTCAGCGGGCTACAATCCATATAATCATCTGTCCCCTCCACAACTTGTTTCTAGATAACTGTTATATACTATTGGTTTTCAGGAAAGAGAGATGATACTTATGGAAAATACATATTTAGAGGGGAAAAAGCTATGTTCTTTGGTGGCTCCATGCTGCATATTTTGTGCCAGTAGTGACCTACTTCTGCCTATCCTCTGGAGCATTTATATAGCACCATAACTCTTGATGATGTTTAAAAAGGCAGAGAATGTTGTGTGGTCTAACTGTACAGTTCTTCAAACTGGGGAAGCCATCAAGCACCTTAGTGAGCCTCTCTACTGCCTTCTGCAACAGAACACAGCAGGCAACACTGGTGAAGTTTTGCCCTAAAGTACAGAGTACATGTCATAAATTTTCTTTGTCAATAGATCTGTAAAGCCCAGTGCGCAAATGCTCTCTTGAACACAATGGTGTCTCTGAGAAGTGCAGTTATAGAACTATTCTTCTATTCTTCTTATAAAGATCAATGAGCTTGTAAATGTTGCAGTTACCTTTCTTTATATATATATTCTGTTAGAAACTCTGATCTATCATGTTTGCAGCTTGACTTGGGCTGCTCTCCTTTCCCAGGACGAATGAAGCTGTAACACCAGGATATTTGTTGTAGCTAGAAGGAAATATTAACTCAAGGACCTGGTCTTGAAAGCTACATTTCTAACAATGCCTTTGCCATCTGCATCCTGCCTGCTTTGCAGTGGTAGGTGAGGATGGCTGTGCACAAACACTCCCTCCTACTTTTAAGAAAGAAAATCTGAAAGAGGTTGAAGGTTGCCCAGCCTGGAAACAGCTTTGGTGTAGCTGTGCACTTGCTATTTTTAGGAGCACAAACTGCAGAAACACTTATGCTACCTCTGGCTTTGAGATCTCAAAAATTGGGATTTACACTTCAGTGTTTGTAGCTGCCACCAGTATGGTGGGAGAACCTAGAAACTGCTGATATAGCAGAAAAAGGGAATGGCATAGTATCTATACAGAGTGGGGGAAAAAAAAAGCCTTTGGGGGTTACAGCAACATGTTGCCTGGGAAATACTTAACTGATCAGTTTTACCATTCTATTAAAATACTGAAATGCTTTAAATCAAGTAAGTTTGGGTCTTGAATGATACAGCTTTAGTGTGAATTATACAGCTGCTTGTGAATATGAATCCTGCAGAAGTTAAATTGTGGCATTTTTAATTTTAAGGTGAAATTGAATGACCTGAAAATGGATCAATCTTCTCCCATGTTACCAGCAACCGTCTTGGATCAAACCGCCTCGCGGCTCGGCTGCAGTCCCACAGACAGGAAACTTGCTATTCACTTAGATGAAGAAGATGAGTTAAAGCATCTCCGCGACTGTTTCTGCATCCCAAAAGTCAAGGATCTGCCTCCAAGTGAGAATTTTAATTGCAGTGGGGCAGCAAGTGGGTGCAGGGGTGGTGGGGGGAAAGGGTGGGGGTTCATATCTTCTACATGTATTTATCAGAAATCTTTGGAAATCATTGTCACTTAGAAGATACTGGAGCAACTGCAGTCATATCTGAGCACAGTATGTCCCTGGTGTTGCTAAATCAATCAGTCAACTTGCTCTAGCACCAAAAGCTTTATGCTCTCATTCCCATCCTGAATAAGAAGGAAGGATAGAGAGTTTACCCAGTGCTTATGCTGTCAGTCAGCTCCTTTCAACAGTAGAGTGACTGCCTGAAAATTGCAGGTAGAAGCATTTCTACCTAATGGCTTGAACTGGTTAAGTAGCTTACAATAGTTCAGAGTAGTTGCTTCCTTGGTGTGATATAGGTTGGTGTTATCTATCTAGTTGCAATTATTTTAGTTAATGAAAGAGGTGGTATGTATATTAACATTTATATCTCATTGCTAGGAGTAGAGATAATTTTTTTTCCTGAGGCCAAATGGAAGACTGTGCATTTGGACAAATAATTGATCTGAGCAAGTAATTCATAATGAAACCTTTTTATCTGAAGATCTTTCCCACTTGCCTCATGAATTGCCTACAAATATACATAACTGCACATGGCTTCAACGTAGCTGTGCAAAATAGTTCTCAACATTTTTCTGCTTCATTCCTGGTTAGTAGGTTATTTTTGGGGAGTCTGTGGCCCAGGCATGGGAACAGGGCTACCTTTAATTTATTAAGAGAGGAGCTGGTGAAAGCTGAGGAAATGGAATATTATTCCCTTAGTTAATGAACGAATATAGGCATAGTCATTCTTGTCCTTTTCTGCCTTAGTAGAAAGTATCTATTAAAAATTAAAGGAAAAATTATCATAGATTTCTCTTGCAACATCTTTTCATTTTCTAATAAATGCAGATTTATTTAATTTTTCTGCTGATTTTTTTTTTTCTTTCTGAAAAGATCAAGAACTGATGGTACATGAGAAATTACAGGCACATTCACCATATTACATCCAGTAAAGGTCTGTGGTAGAAAATGGTATCAGTTGTCTGAATTCCTGCACATCTTTTGAAACTGTCTTTGTCTTCAGTATCTTGGTTCCTACAGATGATACATGGTAGGAATGTAGTCTGCTCCTGTCCTTAGGACATGAGGCTGATCTCTACATGCTAGTATATTGGCTTATCTTTTAAATCCTTGAGTTTTGCTACTCTTATTATTCAGAGCAGAAATGGACACTTTATGAATTTTTTAACTAGGTGCTTCATCTGCACAGAGCAGGTGTTCTCAGCCCATGTGCAAAGAAGTCTGTTTTTTTATTTCCCGTTTTTCTCCCCATCTGCTTATTTCAGAGGGTTTCCTAAACCCCATCTGTTTCCTTGGATATGACTATTCTGTGCCCAGAGCCACTTCAGCTGCCAGTGTGGTGCACAATCTTCAGTGCAGCAGAGATGCAGGAGGTGCAAAACATCTCTCCAAAGCTGGAAAGATGCTGGAAGGCATCTTGTGAGGCCTTTGCACTGCTGCCCTTTGCAATCCAGCTCCAGAAGGACAACTGCACTGCAGCTGTCTTCAACTGCAGTGTGTCAAATGTCTCCCAAGAATATGAAAGTATTATATACTATAATACTATATACTATATACTATACACTGTAGTCTCTCAGCAGCTTCAGAGTAAAGAATCTTCTGAGAAGTACATAGAGGTTTTGATACCCCTGTGTCAGTTTGCATTGCTTGCCTTCCAAACTCTATTATTGTTTATCAATAATATTTAGGCCCAAACACTGCTGATGTGGTTCCCCCCAGTGAGTATGATAGTTAGTCCTGAGACTGTGGCTAAATGTGTTTCAGTGAAGATAAGCAGCCTACGTAGTAGTATAGTTGAACAGCAGAGAGAACCCATCATTCTCATGATCCCAAATTGAGGGTTTTTTCCTCCTCCTTTTCCCCTGTCTCTCTTTTCTCTGCTTCAGCTGTCATTAAGAACATCTTCCCTGCTATGTTCTTTGGTGGCTCCATGCTGCATATTTTGTGCCAGTAGTGACCTACTTCTGCCTATCCTCTGGAGCATTTATATAGCACCATAACTCTTGATGATGTTTAAAAAGGCAGAGAATGTTGTGTGGTCTAACTGTACAGTTCTTCAAACTGGGGAAGCCATCAAGCACCTTAGTGAGCCTCTCTACTGCCTTCTGCAACAGAACACAGCAGGCAACACTGGTGAAGTTTTGCCCTAAAGTACAGAGTACATGTCATAAATTTTCTTTGTCAATAGATCTGTAAAGCCCAGTGCGCAAATGCTCTCTTGAACACAATGGTGTCTCTGAGAAGTGCAGTTATAGAACTATTCTTCTATTCTTCTTATAAAGATCAATGAGCTTGTAAATGTTGCAGTTACCTTTCTTTATATATATATTCTGTTAGAAACTCTGATCTATCATGTTTGCAGCTTGACTTGGGCTGCTCTCCTTTCCCAGGACGAATGAAGCTGTAACACCAGGATATTTGTTGTAGCTAGAAGGAAATATTAACTCAAGGACCTGGTCTTGAAAGCTACATTTCTAACAATGCCTTTGCCATCTGCATCCTGCCTGCTTTGCAGTGGTAGGTGAGGATGGCTGTGCACAAACACTCCCTCCTACTTTTAAGAAAGAAAATCTGAAAGAGGTTGAAGGTTGCCCAGCCTGGAAACAGCTTTGGTGTAGCTGTGCACTTGCTATTTTTAGGAGCACAAACTGCAGAAACACTTATGCTACCTCTGGCTTTGAGATCTCAAAAATTGGGATTTACACTTCAGTGTTTGTAGCTGCCACCAGTATGGTGGGAGAACCTAGAAACTGCTGATATAGCAGAAAAAGGGAATGGCATAGTATCTATACAGAGTGGGGGAAAAAAAAAGCCTTTGGGGGTTACAGCAACATGTTGCCTGGGAAATACTTAACTGATCAGTTTTACCATTCTATTAAAATACTGAAATGCTTTAAATCAAGTAAGTTTGGGTCTTGAATGATACAGCTTTAGTGTGAATTATACAGCTGCTTGTGAATATGAATCCTGCAGAAGTTAAATTGTGGCATTTTTAATTTTAAGGTGAAATTGAATGACCTGAAAATGGATCAATCTTCTCCCATGTTACCAGCAACCGTCTTGGATCAAACCGCCTCGCGGCTCGGCTGCAGTCCCACAGACAGGAAACTTGCTATTCACTTAGATGAAGAAGATGAGTTAAAGCATCTCCGCGACTGTTTCTGCATCCCAAAAGTCAAGGATCTGCCTCCAAGTGAGAATTTTAATTGCAGTGGGGCAGCAAGTGGGTGCAGGGGTGGTGGGGGGAAAGGGTGGGGGTTCATATCTTCTACATGTATTTATCAGAAATCTTTGGAAATCATTGTCACTTAGAAGATACTGGAGCAACTGCAGTCATATCTGAGCACAGTATGTCCCTGGTGTTGCTAAATCAATCAGTCAACTTGCTCTAGCACCAAAAGCTTTATGCTCTCATTCCCATCCTGAATAAGAAGGAAGGATAGAGAGTTTACCCAGTGCTTATGCTGTCAGTCAGCTCCTTTCAACAGTAGAGTGACTGCCTGAAAATTGCAGGTAGAAGCATTTCTACCTAATGGCTTGAACTGGTTAAGTAGCTTACAATAGTTCAGAGTAGTTGCTTCCTTGGTGTGATATAGGTTGGTGTTATCTATCTAGTTGCAATTATTTTAGTTAATGAAAGAGGTGGTATGTATATTAACATTTATATCTCATTGCTAGGAGTAGAGATAATTTTTTTTCCTGAGGCCAAATGGAAGACTGTGCATTTGGACAAATAATTGATCTGAGCAAGTAATTCATAATGAAACCTTTTTATCTGAAGATCTTTCCCACTTGCCTCATGAATTGCCTACAAATATACATAACTGCACATGGCTTCAACGTAGCTGTGCAAAATAGTTCTCAACATTTTTCTGCTTCATTCCTGGTTAGTAGGTTATTTTTGGGGAGTCTGTGGCCCAGGCATGGGAACAGGGCTACCTTTAATTTATTAAGAGAGGAGCTGGTGAAAGCTGAGGAAATGGAATATTATTCCCTTAGTTAATGAACGAATATAGGCATAGTCATTCTTGTCCTTTTCTGCCTTAGTAGAAAGTATCTATTAAAAATTAAAGGAAAAATTATCATAGATTTCTCTTGCAACATCTTTTCATTTTCTAATAAATGCAGATTTATTTAATTTTTCTGCTGATTTTTTTTTTTCTTTCTGAAAAGATCAAGAACTGATGGTACATGAGAAATTACAGGCACATTCACCATATTACATCCAGTAAAGGTCTGTGGTAGAAAATGGTATCAGTTGTCTGAATTCCTGCACATCTTTTGAAACTGTCTTTGTCTTCAGTATCTTGGTTCCTACAGATGATACATGGTAGGAATGCAGTCTGCTCCTGTCCTTAGGACATGAGGCTGATCTCTACATGCTAGTATATTGGCTTATCTTTTAAATCCTTGAGTTTTGCTACTCTTATTATTCAGAGCAGAAATGGACACTTTATGAATTTTTTAACTAGGTGCTTCATCTGCACAGAGCAGGTGTTCTCAGCCCATGTGCAAAGAAGTCTGTTTTTTTGTTTCCCGTTTTTCTCCCCATCTGCTTATTTCAGAGGGTTTCCTAAACCCCATCTGTTTGCTTGGATATGACTATTCTGTGCCCAGAGCCACTTCAGCTGCCAGTGTGGTGCACAATCTTCAGTGCAGCAGAGATGCAGGAGGTGCAAAACATCTCTCCAAAGCTGGAAAGATGCTGGAAGGCATCTTGTGAGGCCTTTGCACTGCTGCCCTTTGCAATCCAGCTCCAGAAGGACAACTGCACTGCAGCTGTCTTCAACTGCAGTGTGTCAAATGTCTCCCAAGAATATGAAAGTATTATATACTATAATACTATATACTATATACTATACACTGTAGTCTCTCAGCAGCTTCAGAGTAAAGAATCTTCTGAGAAGTACATAGAGGTTTTGATACCCCTGTGTCAGTTTGCATTGCTTGCCTTCCAAACTCTATTATTGTTTATCAATAATATTTAGGCCCAAACACTGCTGATGTGGTTCCCCCCCGTGACACTGTAGTCTCTCAGCAGCTTCAGAGTAAAGAATCTTCTGAGAAGTACATAGAGGTTTTGATACCCCTGTGTCAGTTTGCATTGCTTGCCTTCCAAACTCTATTATTGTTTATCAATAATATTTAGGCCCAAACACTGCTGATGTGGTTCCCCCCAGTGAGTATGATAGTTAGTCCTGAGACTGTGGCTAAATGTGTTTCAGTGAAGATAAGCAGCCTACGTAGTAGTATAGTTGAACAGCAGAGAGAACCCATCATTCTCATGATCCCAAATTGAGGGTTTTTTCCTCCTCCTTTTCCCCTGTCTCTCTTTTCTCTGCTTCAGCTGTCATTAAGAACATCTTCCCTGCTGAAAAACAGCAGGGGTGTAAAAATATATATATTTACACTGTGTGTCTATATGATAGAGAGAGATCTCCCATGACATTTTTCTGAGCACAGGAGCAGAACCTAGATAATGTGCCTCTGATGATAAATGTTATTACAGATATTAGCCATCAAATATTCTTTATATATTAACATAAAGCAGTACAATGAGGTTTTAGAAGCCTTACAAGAAGCAGATGGGAACATCCATAGGAGGCAATGTAAGATTACATACCTAAAAATATTTAGGAAGTCCTTATAATAGTTTAATTTAGTTATCAACTTATAAACTGTCAGAGCTGTTTATTTGTTCCATGGATCAAGTGGAAACCACCAGCAGACTAAGTCCGTGGTAAACCTTTGGGTTTTTATGTGCAAAGATGAGGGATGAGGCTCAGGTGAGCAAATAGCAAGAGATGACAGCAGAAGATTTAGAGAAATGTTTGGATCTCTTCACTCTGCTCCGAGCTGACAACAAAAAGTCTCTTTAATGCTTTTTGGTGCACTGGGAGGAGGTGAGAATGGCTGGAGTGCAGTTGGTGGTTGGACACTTAGTCATCAATCAGATTAAGGCCGTGGCTTGTGCTTTGTCATCTCGTAAAGGAATGGAGCATCATCTGAGTTTCTTGGGAATAAAAAGATGTCCCAGAGTGAAAGCATTGAGCTATATTTCCCTGAAGAGGTGGTTAAAGGTAGTGGTTAATCTTATAAATCTGGCTCTTTGTTTGAAGGGCTTGTGAGGGAGGTATAGGAAGGTGTGAAAGAGGTGATCTTTTATCTTGCAACAAGGGATACAACTCAGATAATGTATGAACAGATTTAGTCCTTCCCGTCTGCTTAATAAAGACATTGTATTTTTCCCTTTTGTTTGGACTGAATATTTCTGAAAATAAACTTTCTTATTCTTTGAGGTTTAAAAGGTATAGAAAGGCACCTTTAATGTAGACAAATGGATATATTTAGTATGCAAATAATGTACCTTACTAGATCTGATTAGTTCTCATGAATCTGAGTAGGTGAATATATCTAATCTCAATGTAAATTATTGTTCATGTGTGGTTTTTTTTACTCAGGGTACTCTAAGGACATTTCAATAATCACCTCTTTTGTTTTGCACCAGCCTTTGTTTAATCAATTGTACTTGTTTCCCATGTGACTATTTCAATATATATTGCATATCTAGCAGAGCTCCTCTAAAAAAAAAAAGGGCCAATACTGTGGGAAATGAGGGCAGTGTAATTTGAGGAAAGACAAGTGCTAGTCTTAAGAAAACAAATATGTTATTGTAAAGAAATCACAGTGATGAAGGGAATGTTGGAGCACAACGGGGTGCTGCTCAGGAGAAGGTATGAAATGAGAAAGATGCTGCAGCAGTGGTCCAAAATGAGTCTATTAATGATGGCAGAGAGAAGGAAATAAACAGCTTTTCTGTGAAACAGAAAAGAGTGCAGCCCAATACAGAGATGATAATGTGTCAAAAAAAAAAAAAAAGAAAAAAAAAATATCCAAAGTAATGGATATAAAAGTAGAAAAACACAACTTTCTCGAGGTGTTAAAGCCATCTCTCTCCAGCAGTGACCCAGGAAGGGTTTTTATTTAGAAAGGACTGTGGTGCAAGAAAAGCTAGTTTGCTTTGTAATTCCTTACCTGTTTTAATGCTTGACTGGGGTATAAAGAGTTTTAGAGAGACTGAGCTCCAAATTCTTGAGCAAAGATCCTCTCTCTTTTCCCAGTGAGACAATATTATTGTGTTTCTTGATAGGAAAAGAACTGTTAATAGGACCTATTTAGGAGCATGGGTAATATTTATACTTCTCTGTTTTAATTCATATTAGAACAGAGACAAAAAACAGATGTGGTATCTGTAAAACAGATTAGACTGAAAATGCTGTCTGACTTATGCTTTTTAAAAGCTTCTAAAGCTTTAATTAAGAAATTACCCAAGTTGTCCATACTTGTGAAAAATGTGTTCCTAGTGAGTTCAATGAAGTTGGTAATTGCTAGTGCAAAAGGTAGTAAGAGACCTTTTCCAGGCATCTAATCTATTTTCCTACAGCCCTAACATAAAATTTTCCCAGAGAGAAATGTAATTTATCCTTCATTTCTAGCATGTATCTAAACATACTCATTCATTTGTTCTATTTTTTTCTGAGCTATATTGACTATATTTAACAAAAACACATGTAATACTAGCTTTTGGGGTATTGTAAGTATATGTTTGGATGAATGCAAATTACTCCCTACATCTAGAAGGTCACCATCACTTGTCCCTCCAAGAATCTCTAACATGAGAAATAATAGAAAAAGGCAATGTTTGGATTGATAGATGATGACATGGGGTAATTAAATTGTTCAGAACCTCACTAGAGTTATTATTTATAAATTTCTACTGCCTTGCCTGCCTTCTAATCATTGAAAGGATTTGTCAACATAGATTTCCTCCTCCTCCTCAGATGTTGACGTGAAGTGCAGCCCACGGTATATGCTGACAAGACAAGAACTTTTGAGACTGCCTTAAAATATTCTGTGCAACCACTGTGTTTTTTAAATAGTGATTTAAACACACAGGGAGAACTTACATGAAAGACACAGATTTACCTAGTCTTAACTTTTATTATATGCACAATTCAAGTAGTTTCATGACTTGGCATAGGAATATATTGATAATGGAAGAAAAGTAGATAGCCTGGTCAGGAAAATTCTCCATATTCACTCACTGTTGGTTAGACATCTGACAAAATCAGTGCCAGTGGCTGCTGTTCACACAGCCCCAGAATCCCGGGGATTTAATTTAACTTACATTAGCTCCAGAACAAGTATAGATGGACTTAGCCAAAAATTGCAGGAGGATGTGGGAAATAACAGCTTGCAGATTGTCTGGATGTCCTGGAGCCTGCATGGTGCCCTGGAATGAAGGTCATCTCTATTTGCACATGGGAACTGTGGTGTCCTGTGGAGATTTGGGGCTGGAAGATCTCTGGGTGGTGGCACACGTGTATGTGCAGACACATGTGCTGTCCCTCCTGTGCTTGCTCCCATGTGTATGTTGTTTCTCTGATTTCCCTCCACAGCTAATCTGGGCCTGGTGAACGGAGAGGAGACCTGCCTGTACTTTGCTGGGAATTCTCTTGGACTACAGCCAAGGAAAGTTAAAACTTACCTGGGTGAAGAACTGGACAAGTGGGCTCGAACGTGAGTACACCACGGGGTATGTGAGATGCCAGTCTGTCCTTCAGATGAACACCTCATTTTATTTTGGGATCTGCCTTGGAAATGCTTGAATAGAATAGTGTGTTAAAAACCCTACAGCCCAGTTGTAAAACATGTTCACTGTTTCCCTAGCACTGTTTATACCTCCTTTAAAGGAATGAGCAGTAAAACAGGTAGAGAAATTTTTAGCTGTGACAACCTATGGCTCTGCTTTTGCTTATCTGGAGGGCCTGCAGAGTTATACCCATCCAATGGCCATGTGTGTTTATACACAAGTCACACAAACTCATTTGGTTACTGATACTTGCTGGTGAACATGATCCAGTTTCAGGCCCTGTGTTTTCCAAATAATTGTGTTTAACTGTGTGTGCTTCACCCCGTGGGCTTTGCAGTGGGCAGTTCCCCTTGAAATAGCACTAAGTGCAGGTAGTACCACTGCCAGCCCTGTCAGGTTTTTGGTCCTCATAAACCAGGTCTCTGCCTGACAAGTTCATTTTCTTTAGAAAGGAGCATTCCTGTCATCTCAGAGTCATCTCAGTGAGGAGCTGAGGGTGGATTGCAAGGAGCTCTGCTGAATGGAGCTGATGTAGGAGAAATGGGAGGACAAAAGAGGGACATGTTGCAGGAAAGGGGCATTGTCATCATGGCAGATGGGAAAGTTTTAAATATATAGTGGGAGAGAAAAACCCATATTTTTATTATTATTAAACCCATTAATTTTTTGTAATATATTTTGTTTCCACGGAGAGTCTGTGCTCTGAGATGTTCAACACCTGCCAGAGCTGGGAGGAGTACAGAAAATAACAAGTAAAAACCAGTGAGTTGAAGATGGGAGAGGAAAAAACATCCAGAGGAGTGAGTGAGCTGGGAGAGAGATGAGCACTTTTATAGGATGTGGAATACGAGGGGAGCAGATGTGACTTAATGGTGAGAGGAAAATACAGGGAAGCAGAAGAGGAAAAACTAATTCTGCTAATTGGGCAGCCCTTTTATTCAGTAGAAATAATCTAGATGGAGGCTTCACAATATAAATGTGAAAACTCTGTAGCTGCTGTTTCACTTGTTAATATACGGTTTCACTTGTTAATATATGAATGCTGTGGGTTAATAAAAAAGGTTTTCTGTTTATTACTTGTATTTGTGTAAGTGGGAAGAAGGTTGAGAATGACTGGGAGTGAGTGTGAACTTTGGGAAGCACTCATTCCTCTTGGTTACCCATTCAGCACTGACCTGCAGTTTCTTCAGTCAGTTGAAAAAAATTGCAACTCTGCCCATTTCTGGGTGATTATTGTACTTTATCAGGGCAACAACTGAGCTCTTTCAAAAGGTGGAAGTCAGATAGCACTGTTATCTGTTAGAGTGATGCACTGGGAGCACAAATGTATTTCAGTTCCTTCACTGTACCTTTTCATTGGTTCACTTCCATTCTGGTGTTTGTCTTTGCTACAGGGTGATATTTGTTTTTTTTCTCAATGATTATAAAACCATGAAAGGAAAGGCTAGGCAGTATGTTTCTCCAGGGTATCACCAGTGCCTTCAGTAACTGCATCTAAAGGAGAAATATGGCTGAACATGATTTTAAGCCATCAGGAGAGAGGGAGTAAATCTAGAAAAGCTGTTTGCCAAAAATACAGCTTGGCTTCAAATACCTTACCCAGAATAAATCAGAAAATTTAAAAACTCAGACCCAAACTATACCAACCAAAACCCCAGAACCAAATGCTGCTAACTGCAGATGTGCCTAAAGCAACTGAGACAGTCAGGGTAAGGGCAAGTTCAATTAGGACAGAGCAATGTGTGCTTCAAGAGGCTGATGGGCAGGAATGGTTGCTGGGGGCTGCAGAGGAGTAAGCTGTTGGAGATGCATAACCAGATGCTGTTGTTCCAGTCACCAAGAACAGTTTAGCAAAATCCAGTCTAAGGTAGTGGCTGTTACCAGCCAAAGGCTCCTCAGCGCCTTGTGTTGGCAGCACGACTTAGATAAATAAGCAGCAAGAACCGAAGACATGGCATGCAAATTAGGCACATCCTTCAAGTCAGCAATGATATAGATTCTGACTCTCTTCTAAATTGGTTTATCGCATTTTCTGTTTGTCGTGTCTTGGGACTCATCTCAAATAGCTGCTATACTTGTCTATTTAAACGGTTTTCACTGCTTATAGCTTATGGCAAGAATGAAAAGGTAGCTGTTGTCAAGGGCAGTGGAGCTTGTAGCTTCAGCTCTGTGTAGAGATGGCACAGTGGAGCTTGTAGCTTCAGCTCTGTGTAGACCTTACTCATTAGAGTAAGGCCTGGAGAGAAAGAGGCCTTTTCACACATTTCTTTCTTGTTCCGTTCCCTCTTACAGTGTCACTGAACCTTTTTTCTCCCCCTGCCTTTAAAGGGTAGAATTTAGATTTCTGCTCTTACATCTGCCTTCCACACACACCTGTTCTGATTTGTATTCTTTCATTCCACATTCCTCAGTCCTCTTTTTATGCTGATGTATAAAGACTACAAATTCAAGCCACTGGCATTCTTAGTATGGATTTAAAAAGACGCTTTGAGATGTTTCTTTCCCTCTGTTTTGATTTCAGATAAATCCAAGATTTACTGAAGGAAAGGCAAAGAGGGCTGAAAAATTATCTTCTGTACCTAGTCTAGAATAGCCAGTAGTCCCTTTCTTTTAATATGAAGGACCAAGGTTGTAGCGACTTGTTTGGTTGGATGAAGGCCAAGGTGCTTTGCAGTGTCTTGTTTGCCCTGTCACTGACCACAACTATCTGAGCAACTAACGCATTTTACAGAATCATTATTGCATGAGAATGTGCTTGCTGCAGCAGGCAATGTCACATCCAAATAATTCATTAAAGTGGAACTCTGAAGTGTGCCACGGCCAGTTGTTGGGCTCTTATGAAGGGCTGGTGGGGTGAATGTGGAGTGAGGGGTCTGCAGAATGGAGATCTTGAGACTTAGAGCTGTTTAGCTGAGCAAAATGAAGACTGAAAGAAAATTGTTGTTCCCTGCAATCCCTGCAAGTGTATCAAGGGGTAAATGCAAGGGAAAAATGAGCCACTTAGGTGAAATATCATGCTGGCACAGTAAATGTAAAGTAGAAATTAATAAATTGATTCTAGAAGCTAAATATGTATATATACTGCTAAGCATTGGAATAGCCTGGCAACAAGCTGAAGATGTAGTAGCCCTGCAAGGAGAAGTGCAGCTTGGTGAGGCTCAGTCAAATTCTGTTTGACAGACCCACTTCTCCTGCTAGTCAGAAGGGATCATCC
>NW_009953703.1:94010-103442 GCF_000747805.2 Chaetura pelagica | reverse complement strand
AAGAGCTGTAAATGCCTGGTTTAATGCCCTGGGATTTTCAGTTTTGCCTTCAGTCTTCTGCTCCATGCAGTTCTTTTCTTTGGATATGTCTTCCTTTCTTTAGGCTAGTTCTTTGCTTGAAGCCATCGTCAAACTTTAGAGTCTGTATTGGCTCATTAAATACTTGCATCATTTTTGGCAAAGAAACAAGAAGGATATTTCCATTTGAACAAGATTTGGACGAGCACAGAAGATTCCTGAAGCTGGCAATTAATTTAAATCCCTTTTGTTACTGTCTTTGAAACCCTGGGATCATATCAGAAAATGTGTTTTTAGCTCCTCTAGCAAGCTTTAAATCAACCAGACCTCAGTGAATAAAATGTGGCATTGTGATTTCTTGCCAAACTGAAAATAAAATGGTAACTGACTAAGAATTAATTTGCACAATGTGGGACTCTCACAGTAGTTTAAGAAATAGTTCTGCTTTACGATTTGGTGGGCCATGTTTTGTATTAATTAATTTGGGTACCTTGATTTAAATCTCTCTTGCTAGCTGGGGTGCAATGGAAACAAAATGAGATGCAGGCTATCTGTGTCTGAGGGGACTGCCAGAACCACTGCCGTTGTGTCCTTAAAGATTATTACCCCCAGTCCCTACCAGAGCTGAGAAAGGGGTGGCCTAATATACAGAGAGATAAATTCTCTGAGGCAGGGCATAGAATTTTACAACCTAAGTGTAATAGGATGTATTGTGCCATCAGCAAAGGCTACAGAGTTTCATGTGATTAAAATAAAAAAAAACAGGTCCAAGAATATGCCTTTAACTACCATTTTAGCTGTAATAATTTTTGTCTCTTGGCATTTATATTGGCCATCATGAGGGGGGCAAGCTGTGCTGTAATAATAATAATAATAATAATAATATGAATAATAATTAATGCTGGCTCTCCCTTCTTTTGATATACTTACATGTCCATGTTTCTTCTCAAAATAAGATATTCTCATGCCCAAAATCTCATATCTGTTTTTATGGTAACTTGGAAATTGATTCTGAAATTTTGTTAGTCCTGCTTGCTGGTGGAGAGAGGGCTTCATCAGTACATTCCCATTAGAAGGACACTAATGGCTATCAAATCAGAGAAGGCTAATGAAAGAGAATCCCTTAGGTAGTTAGGGCTTCTTTTTCCCATCTTATTATGTTCTCTATTCTCTTTCAGAAATACAGATTCTCTCGGGCTGGGAACCACTGAAAATCTTTGTGTTTTTTATTTCAACAGTCTGTATTATCCCCAAGTCCCTTGATCACTATATTACAGTTAAGAGTAAGAAGGGAAATTAGCAATAAATGTCTCACTGTTTGTGAAATGCACACTGGTGTCTGCAGGGAACGCAGCTGCATTATGGTCTGACAGAAAGGGGAGACTTCTAGCACTAATCCTGCCCCTCACTGCTTTTCCTCCCCTACCCACCTACTGCCTTTATCCCTCATCTATGAAATGTTCTTGCAAATGAGAGCTATTTCACACTGCCCGCTTTCTGCTATCAAGGTCTCATCAGAGAGCAATTCTAAAAGAGAGAAAAATGGTCAGCTAGGCTACAGTGAGCTTCTTCAAATTAGGGATCAGGGTCCTCCTTGTTGTTATGTGGGGCTGGACTATTTGAATGTAGGGAGGGTATTTTATCTGTAAGAGATAACTCAGTTGTACCTGCTCCTCCTCCTTCAGCTGTTAACCTAAACTAGCCCAATAGCAAATGGTATTTCACAAGGTTAAGAGGCATGAAAGGGTTAATACAAATTGTGCTTTTTGCAGCAGTTTTTCAGGACTGTGGTTCTTTTGGAAATATTCCTAGGAGGTGAGAATTAGACCCAAGTTAATCAGAAAGTGTCTGGCTGTAAACTACCCAGCTAGTTTGTGTGGGAGACAGAACAAAACTTTACTTGAGAAAGGGACGTAGGAGGTGGGTAGGTAAAATCAATCTTTTAAATAGCCCTAAACATGGGGGGCTAGCTGGTAGTGTCTCAATATGCCCTCCTTTCTCATGTCTTAATCTTCCAGATGATGTCTCATGATTTTAAGTGAACATTATGAGCCTGTTCTTTCAAAGGTTCATTACTAGTTCTATTTATTATTTTTTTTTCTTTCTCTCATCACAGCTCTTAGGGCTTTTTCTGCTCACTACCCACTTCCCTACTGGTTTTGTCCCTGTTTTGAAACAGCTTTGTACTCGGTTTGCCTCAGCTGTGCGCAGCCTGGCAGTTCCTACTCCACAAGCACCCTGTGGTGCTCAGCAAATATGAAAATCATCCAGTGTGAGATGGAAGCCCAGAGCAATGTTCCCCTGGATTAGCACCATTATTACTTCTCTCAATCTGCCTTCATTTGCATTTAATTCTGTGCACTACGTACTGCATGTTTAAGAAACTTGGTAACTTGGTATTTAAATATGCATGGTGGTTACCTTAGAAGTTTACTTCTCTGTCACATTTGAAGCAGAAACTATTTCAGAGCACTTAATCTAGGGCTGAATGTTCGTATCTATCACTTCAGAGCAGTGATGCATTCAGGTTTGAGGTGCCCATATGATCCACTGTAGGAAGGAACAATTTGCAAAACAAAGTTTTTACATGCAGAGCAGTGATGCATTCAGGTTTGAGGTGCCTATATGATCCACTGTAGGAAGGAACAATTAAAACAAAGTTTTTACATATCCCCTGTCAACCCAAAAAACTTTATGCATGCTAAGATCTAGAACAATTTTAACAAGGAGAAGAGTAGAAGCAATAAAAATTAGCAAGAGGCTCTGTTTGGGTGGGTGCTTCCCTGCATATACATTAAGTACCTGGTGGTTTTTGCAGAAGGGTGAATTCAGGCAGGAGACTCAGGAGGACAAATTGTTCCTGATAAGAAATGTTTGTCTTCTCAAGGAAGTATTCCAGCCTACTATCCTCTGCATTGTACAATGTTCAGCTGGAAATGCAGAGGGGATAACTCTGGGGGTGATCTCTGCCCTCAAGGTAGTTGATGTGAGCTGGGGTTAGCTGGCTGCTGCTCTGCACTCAGCACCACCCTCCCTGCTCCCTGAGGTTTCCTGTACCCCTGCAGCCAATTCCAGAGGACTCATGAAGAAACTACCATCTCTCATTTTCAGGGATTTCTAGATGAATTTTTAGGCCAAAATGCGTAGTTTTCAATGAACTGAAAACCTGTCAGAAACCAACGACAGAATTGCTCTTGTTACAAGTGATAAAGGGATGACTGAAGCACCGTGTTCAGCAGCACCAGTCTCCTCCTCCCTCCTCCGAATGTAGTATCTCCTGATTCCAAATCAGGGATATTTCTTCAGACTTCTCCAAAGGGACCTGCATATGTTTTCATTGTTTGTCTCTTCTTTTTCAGAGGTGTTCATGGCCATTTCAACGGTCAGCGCCCCTGGGCTTTGGCAGACGAGTGTGTCGTGGACCTGATGGCTGAGCTGGTTGGTAGGTGTGAACTGCAGGCAAAACCTTTTTCTAGAAATGGAAACATTCTCTTTGTCTTTTGATATTGCAATTCCTGAAACTGTAACCAGAATTTAGTTCCTTACATTTGCGGTTTTGCTTTTAAAGTTGTTTTTTTGACTGCCTTGTGCGTGAACTCCCTCTTTATTTTAAGGCTGCTCATGATTTAAGAGAGGAATGTATGTGATGATACATGAGCATACGCACATCATGAAACTAATTGCAGAAAAAGGCTTCTTGAAGCATCATAAACCACTTGGTCTAACACATGAAACCCTTTAAAGGACACTTGGCATTACAGATTCTCAGTCTCTCTACTACAAGTAAACCAGTGAACTTTCCCCTTTGCAAAATGATTTCTAGCTAGACATTTTCTGCTTTTCTTCCTTTCCCTGCTGCTAAATCCGACCTCATATTGGAGACATGCTTATGTCAATGAAGCAGGTAATTGGGGCAGGACCTGCTATTTTAAGTTCCCATCACCCTGCTGTACCCTTTGAGGAGTCTGGAGTGCTGCGGGACCTGGCCCATAAATGCATCTGCTTCTTCCAGGCATTGAGAAGGAGCCCTGGAGACTTCTGGTGAGTTTGCCAGCCAGGAAAGAGGTCGTCTGAGTCTGAATGCAAATTTTCTCTATCACCTCTTACTCTAAGCTGAGTGTAGTTGCTGAAATAACCTTTCACTGTGATTTTCTTCAGAGTTGTTGCTGTCAGAAGGCGGAAGAGAAATGGTCTTGTCAGGGTCCCTCACAGATCCTTTTTCTCCCCTACCCTTTCAGCCGTTGTCAAGGCTAGGTTAGCAGATTTTAGTGAGATTTGGGCAGTATTTCAATGTAGCTGTTGAAGGCAATGTCAATACTGACTGTCTGAACTGAATTATCATGTGTTCATTTGTGCCTTCACTAAGGAAAAATATCACAGTGAAGCTGACCTGCTGTCAGCTAGATATTGTCTCGTAATTTCTCCTCCAACAATGGACAAGTATTCAATGAGAAAATTATGGTTTTTCTCCTTCAAGAGAAGCAAGTGGGGTCTGAGCAACTGGAAACAGACACTAAGGAATGTTCATGACAGGTTTACTTATGTATTTAGAAATAAATTGCCTTCCTGACTTCTTCATGAAGTTTCCAAATAGCTAAAATACCAGACATTACTACTGGAGCTGAGCAAATAAAAGAAAATATTGCTATAGTTGGTCTAGCCATGATCTAAACATTAAGGCAACATAAATATCAGTGTGGCTACACTGGGCACCGCTGGGTTATGCAGGGTGATCTCATCTGCAGAATGAAATAACAACCAAAATGCAAATGGGTTGTTCTGATTCTGGAAGTTGCTACTGTTGTATCTGGTACTGCTCAGGAGGTTAAGAAATAACTTTTGTTGCTTTCATTACATTCAAAGACAAGCACAGTATGTTAGTCTCTTAACTATCATGGAATGTAAAAATGTGAGGGTGTAAAGGAGTGGAAGGTGTTAAAATGTGGCTGATTTAGAGATTTCTCTAGTTTACCTGATCTCTCCTGGCAAGTGGATGTTCTTGTGCTGGCTGGGTATAACTAGGATGCTGTAGGCAGGTGAGGAAATGTGGCCTGTCACACAACTAGTTCAATGCATAATAAGGGCTTTTAAATTGGAAACTTTGAACTTGATTAACTAGAGGATGGAGAATTTATCTTATGTCTTATGAGAGTAGGAGAGCAGTCACACTACCTACTATCAGGTGCTTAAATTAGTAAAGTAATAAGGTAGACCATTGGTGCTCTTCACGTAACCAGAGCCAAGGCCCCCCAAAGGGCAGCTCAAAGCACCTTAATTATCATCCTTCTCTGCATCCCCTTCTGTGAATGTTTCCACTGCTCTATCTGCAAAACTTGTTGGCGGCCAGGGCAGGCTGGGCCCTGACCTGCCTGCACCAGGCTCTGTCTGGCCTCAGCTCCAGGTCAAGATCCATTGCAGAATGCAGGGAGACAGGTTGGGATTTTTTTTGCCCCTTAATCATCTGTTTTGCAGAGACTCACAGCTCAGTGTGCATCATAATACTTGTTTAACTAAGACTATTCTGTTGTAAGGGGGGATGGAATGAGAGTTTGGCTTAATCTTCATCTAATTTCTTATTAATCTCTCTGTTTTTCTTTTCCAAACATTGTATGACACTGGTGCCTTTTTTTATCACAACAGCCAGACTACACTAAATTTATTGCAACCTTGTTAAATTTAAACATCTATTTTAAATTTTTCTATTAAAAAATTCATGATGACTGAGATCACCCTACCCTACCCTTAACCTACATTTGGTTTTAAAATTCTTTGTTGTGAAGGGTTTCATTGTCCTGCTGTTTTCCTCAGCAATAAAGGGCATGTCAACATTGTCAGTTTGGATTTTGTGCTCCGGAATTTTTGGACTTTGTTAAGTTGAACTATAAAATGTGGTGTTGGCTCAAATCTGGCCCTCCAATATACATGCCAGCAAGGTTTTCTTTATATATTATCCTCAATTTTATTCAGGACCTACACAATTAATTCTGAGGATATAAATAAAACAATATTTCCCCAAAAAATGGGTGCATGGTAGTAAAAGCTGATTTTTAAGATTATTGATAATAGTGAAAAGGCTAAGAGAATAAATGCAGAAAAATATTATGTTAAAACATTCTTTTCCAAGATGCAATACTGAGTGCGTAGGGCTTGAATTAATTCTGAATTTCCCTTTTTATTTAATTCAATGTAAGAACATAAACAGAATGTTACCTTGCTTTTTACTCAATATGTCATGGGAAAGGAGAAACTGTCATTTCTCACTTTAAGTAGTAAGTAAAAATTATTTGGTGAGATTTATTCAGGAATGGACTAAAGACTGTAAAATGTCTGTCAATTTAATGGTTTATAGTGCTATAACACCTTGCTTATTAAATGCAGGCACATTTCCTTGTTCCATGAAAGTTACAGTAGTAAATACATTGTGAAATGTAGAGTCAAGGTCAGTGGAGCCCAAACTTTTTTTTCCAGTGCTCATGCTGAGTGGTATAACGGGGGGACAGTAATCTCAGCTTCTCCAACCAGACTTTATTAAAACATTCCAACCTTGGCAGGATCACCTTCTGATGGAAGAAGATTAACTGTGCGTCTGCTGCTGTACAATATGCTCAGGCAGGTCTCTGTTGAGGAAAGACTGAATGCTGGGCAGATTTGTAGTGACTTTGAGTGATAAGGATTATTTGAAATAACCAAACTATTTTCAGAATTGGGGGCTTTAGCCTTTTTTTAAATCATTTTACAAAATCCTTTTTTCTTACTCTGGTGAGGACCAGGCTCCCACTGCAGTCAGAGAGGAGAAGGATGGCAGTATCTGCCTAACGCAATCGTAATTGTCTCTGAAGTTGTACTTTGCAAATGCTGCTTCCTTTTATTAAAGAGGAGATTTATCAAGCAGAACGTTCAGGTTTTGGTCTGTCTTGGAGATATGCTATAAAGTTAGGAAATAAAGAAAGCAAACATAATTTTGTCTTCCGTGTGCTGGGTCTTTGAATATTGTAATAGGTTAATTGGATCATGGAAAGGTTGTTTTCTGAAACGCAGTGCAGGTTATAAAGGATAACAGTTTTCCAATGACACGGATGAGGTTTGTTTCGTGGGCATGAAATTCAATAATGGAAAGCTTTTAATAAATATATAATTTACGGAAGACCAAGACTTACATGACAAATGTAGTGTCATATTTAATTTGGGATGCTAGCATGCAGCTAAAAGTGCTCCGTGGATTAACCATTTGTTTTATACAGAAGTGGTACAGCAGGTAGAGGATTGCTCATGCAGACTTTGCTGTGAAAGACACAGCTTTCATGGAAGGAGCAGTGGGAGAAATAAGAACAATGCCATTCCTTCATGCTATCCCTTTTTTCAGCCTCAAGAGTTCCATAGAAATATTAAGACTGCAAATAATACTGTTTTGAGCTGCAATCACTCTCGCTTGCTGTCTTCTGTATCTGCAACAGAACAGCCACAAGGTGACCTTTTCCAGCCGCATGGAGCCTGTAGATGTAATGTTAGCAGAGGGAAGAAAAGAAAGCAAAGGAAAGCAGTTTACGTGAGGAAAAGAGCTTATTTTTCCTGATGAAGGACTAGGTCCACTTATATTTCTTGCCACAAAACTGGTGATGTTACTGATGCTTAGAGGAGGGAATTTATGACATCTTTTATTCCTCCTGGCTCATCCCCTGGACAGGTCCTCCTGAGTCACTGACAGCTACTGACAGATCTTTCTGTTCGATACTTACAGATTTCAGCAGCACAAAGTGAGGCCATTGACTACCTCAATCAGAACAGTCCTTGGCTTCTCCTGTGCTGCCAGAAGCTGAGGCCTGCTTGGCAAGGATTTATGAATGAATTTTTCCTAATTATGGGTTTCAGTGTTGTTTGGCTATATTTGCTTGCATTGAGTTCAACTCATAGGTATCCCTTTTCTTAGGTTGCCAAAGTAGTAGCTCCTTCAACCTAAACACTGTGGGATATGCTGGGGGTGTCTCGGTGCTTTTGCTGCCTTTCTCTGGTGTTGGTTTGGGTGTTTTGTGCCCTCCAAGGTAGGGACAGGAGAAACCCAGGGTTCACTTCTTTCTTGTGGTTCCCCCTTACCCTTATTACCTCAACATCATGTTTTCTCTTCCTCTTTATCAATCTCAAGAGTGGCTGTTGCCCTCTCTACCTGCTTACACTTGTCTTCATCCCTCCCTCTCTGCAACCTTTTTCCAGCTTTGGCCGACTCCAGTTCTGGGGTGATGACCAAAGCAAGGCACATGAGCCCATCTTCCAGCTGAAGAAGACCCTCAAAGCACTGTATGTTTTGAGGGCAAATTGCTGCTTTTCAACAACAAGGATCAGGCAAAAGATAAAGAAACAGGGATTGATTTTCTCAGTATCTCAGTGGCTCCCTGCCCGGCGCCCAGTCCCTCATCCTGCCTAAAACCTTTCACCAGTGGTTGATAAGGGTTTGAGAATTTGTTGCTAAATACTTGGCAATAACAATTAGTTCTTACTCCATTAACTCTGCCAGTGATTAGCTGTAGCCAAAAGGCATCTGTTATTAGCCTTTTCTGAGCTATGTGGGTATGGCTTTGTCTTGCTAAGTTGCTACATTAGTGGTGGTCTGTTATATTTTACAGGCAAATTTTGCTTGTTTGTTTTTTTTTTTTAATTAGGGTTGAGATTTATCTTGACATTACAGTAACCACTGACAATAGATGACTGTCTCAGTATGTTTCTGACTTGTTTTACCTTGTAAGCTTAGGACAAAACTATGCCTGCAAGTCCTGTTTTTGTGTGTAGTCTTCTGACCTGATTTTTGCCCGAGGTACCAATGATAATAAATCCACTGATGTTTTGCTGGGAAATGGAAATACTTCATTGTTTTTCTGTTTTCTGTGGCTGACCTGAAAAAATAAAATACTTTCCTGCCAGTGTGGTGGTGTGAGTCAGACAAGATATCTTTTTACTTCACTGTAATGACACCTCAAGTGTCTGTTTATTTTCCAATCTCTAGAGAGATCTTGACTGAAAACATACTTTTGCTTTCTCAACACTGTACTAGATTTCTCTGAAATTATAAAGAAATCCCCTAATCAGGTTCTTTTTATTCTTTTTTATTCTTATTTCAGGAGCCCAGAGACATGAAGTAGCCTTAATGAATGGACTAACTGTTAACTTGCACCTCCAGATGGTATGTCTTTATGATGTTTATTTGATGTTGTGTTGACAAGTATTTTTTTCCTTTCTTTTTGGATGTAAGCAAAATGTTTCCTGAGGACCTTGCAGAGACAAGCCCTTGGATGATAGCCCAACTTTTCTTAAGCTTTGGGAGCTGTATCTTGAATGCTGCTTTGGCTTTTGCAAGACCTGGCTCCACTAAATATTAAGCAGAAAAGCTGGACAGAGAAATATTCTCAAGGAGTCTGTAGGGAA
>NW_009953703.1:24912-93992 GCF_000747805.2 Chaetura pelagica | reverse complement strand
CGTTAGTCCTTAGAGAGGAGTTCTTATTTAAGAAACATTGCCAAATAACTTCTCAGTTTTGAATTTCACACCAAACTTCACAGTTTAAGAAACAAGAGCTCAACTGTGAGCAAGACAAAGCTGTAATTTCAGTCAAACTTAAAATGCAGTTGCATGCAAGACATGGCATCTTTGAGTTATTCTGCTTTATATACCCCTAAAATGCAGTGAAGCAGTAGATTTGGATTTCTATGACATTGTGGCCATTGATGTTGTCTTCTGTTGAGCAGGTCTCAGCTGTTACATACAACCCGTCTCTGTTTCTATAGTGTCATCAAAGACGTGGTTCAACTGAATGAAGACCTGAAGCTTCATTTTGTGTGGTTAGCACAAAAAGATTTGTCACTCAGGTCCTTGCCTCTGGAAATATCTCTGACCTTTGTGAAACTGAGAAACCTGTAGCAGGATAGGATGGGGCTAAGTCCAAGCTGATTTGCCTGGCAGCTCTGCCCTGAAATAGGTGCAAGGCAGCCAGACCTGTGCCAAACTTGATGAGTACACATTCCATGCTGAGCTCTGAGCAACTACTGCTAGCATGAGCAGGAGGGTTTCTAGGTCTTCTCCTTGTCCTCTCAGCATGGTGGCAAGCCCAGCTTGCCTCTATGGGAGAAACTGAGAAGGAAAGGCTATTAACCTAAAGGTGCTGAGATTAGGTCCTTCCAGAAGGATTAGTCCTTTGGTCAGGCTTGTTTCAGTGAAGGGAATGATTTGATAGCTTTAGGGCAGGGATGGCAATCCGGTTCCTTAGCACTGTTTGCTGCTCTTCAGCCACTGCTTTTGTTTGCAGGGTGGAGCTGGGTGAGATCCCAGCTTCCCTGGCTGCAGTCAAAGCTTTGTCATTGATACCTGTAAGTGCAAGTTTTCACTGCTGGATTTTGGTGGCTTTTGTTATGGATGTATAAAATACAGTACATCAGAATTCTTTCCCACTTTGATAACTATTATATGGACTAGGAAATATTTGTAATTTCTGGGGGGTTCTCTGTAGTCTGCATGAAAGTAAAGTAGTCTTTATTAAGTTACATACTGGGAGTATCTCTCTCATCTCTACTTAGATACATTTCAACATATCTTTTTGTATTTTTTTTCCTTAACAGCTAGCTTTCTTTAAGCCTACTCCAAGACGTTATAAAATTCTTCTAGAAGCCAAAGCCTTTCCTTCTGACCATGTAAGAAATTAATATTTCACCAAATTTGTATTATTAATAATTTTTTTCTAAAGAATATCAGCAGCCTGATTTGAATATTTATTAGCACTTCTTGTCCAAGTAGCATTACAGTAAAAAAATCTGTCAGAAGCTTTTGAGTTCAGCACATTCTACAGATCATAGCTTTATTCCTTTTGTTAAAACAAAAACCATTATAAGAGGAAAAGATTGAATGGGTACATTGATTTATTAGTCTTTTTAAAGACATTGAGCAAACCACTGGCCTAAATCAACTGAAGTTGTAAATGTTTTATTAATTCTTGTTGCTGTTTTGCTTTATGAAATCAGATCAATACAAACTCACAACATTACCACTTGTATATCCCCAGACAGAGATGGAAATGTTTGTTATTAGCACTTCAGATTATCAGTTCAAACATAATTTGTCTGCTATAAAATTGAAGACAATAGCCTGTGCATCACAGCTTAGAGCAAATTAATCTTTGGGTTTGTGACCCACTGCTACTTTATCATCAACTCCATAAACTCATGGAAATTGATGACACATTTGATCTCTAAGGTGCAATAAAAATAATTCAAGCTGTTAAAAGGTTTATTTGTAATGAAGATGGCAGCACAGGTGTGTATAAACCTCAAATTGTCTGTACCCTAAGTAATGTTTATACTAATCCCAAGTTTGTTCCAGATTTACATTTGGATTCCATCTTAAATTTCTACAGCACTTCAGCAATAATCTGTGCAACTGTCATCACTTCAGTTCCTGTCATGTAATTTTAAGCTATTTTATAGTATTATTCAGTGATTTTCATGCCATCTCTAGAGCCATTATTTAATTATAAAATCAGCCTGTAGAATTTTCAAAATAGCCTGAGAATTTGGAGCTCTCAATTCCTCCCAGCAGTGCAGCAAATCCAAGGTTTTTTGAGATCCCATGACATAGCATGGGACAGTATGTGTGTGCTGGCCAAGCCTCTTTTGTGCTGACAGCAGTGGCTTTGTGGCAGCCTGGGATGTAGCATGTGCTACCAAGCAGAGTGGGTGCTCCTGGAAGAGGCCAAGTTCAGTCTTCTCTGTGGTCGTAACCTATGCAGGCTTTGCTTGCTGAAGTCTGGAAAAGCTCACCCTCCACCACATTTCCACCCTCATTCTGCTCCATGAAATTATCCTGTAGGATTTCAGTTTTGATTTTGTCCTTGCTGTCTGATGTGAATTAAGTTCTGATCTTTTTCAAACTAAAGGAAATCTAGAAAGTTCTCAGTGGAGTGGGATTAGGCTTTTGGGTGTTAGTGAAAGGTGGGCATCTGAGTCCCTTTTCTGAAGTCCTGATGTTTTGTAGGGTTTTTTTATTTATTTTATCATGTAGTTGCTCTAACATGTTCTGCATGGAAATCTCTTCCAGTATGCTGTTGAGTCCCAACTTCGACTTCATGGGCTTGATGTGGAGAAATGCATGATCCTGATGCGGCCACGGGAGGTTGGTGAGAAACATGTCACCTCTCATTATTGCTAAGGGCAGAAGTATATTGCATAGGAGAGGAGTCAAAGATTCTCAAATGTTCTAGTGTCCACCTGCAGAAGTTTTATAATCTATTGCTGCCAATGCTTTCAGGTTCAATTTATGACTTGTATATTCTGTTTCTGTATATTTTTTTTGGTATCAGGACCCATTTTAAAATTGTCTTTTTCACCTAGTGAAAAAAAAAGTTACTCTGACTGTTTTTCCTGTCTGCAAAACCTGACAGCATCCTGAGAGAACTGCAAAATGCTGTAGCTCATGGAGAAACCCTAATGTCCTTTCAGTGTCCTAAGCTAAAAGATTGCCAGAACAGGAACAACAGCAGCCCGTGTATCAGCACAGATGAAGGGAAAGGTCTGCTTTGAGTAACAGACAATTCAGATTAACTTGAAAGACTGCCTTGCTTCACCTTTGTGGCATTAAGAACTTTGCCACCTAACTACAAACTGAGGGTGACCTTTTGCTTCCAAAGTCTGAGTTATCTTGTGAGTAAAGAGCCTGCTCCTGAACGCTTGATAGATTTGCAAAGATTGTTGAGATAATAACAGTTGGTTGCAATTCAACAATCCTGCCCAAGCTCTTTTCAGTAACAAGGCTAATTTAATTCTGGGTTTTCACTGCCTAATTGATCCCTAGGTGGTGGTATGTTTTACATGATGCCTTGCTAGGAAGATGGGAGGAGGATGAGGCAGTAATTTTCCTATAAAGAATGTGGAGAGGGGGATGTTTGGTTGAAATTCCTCTATATCTAATGACCCTAGGTTTGGGGATTTTTGTACCTTTGATGATGTGAGGCTTACTGTTCTTGAAATATAAATATGGCAGGCTTATAATAGCTTCCTGTGGGATACAAAGTTTATCAGAAAAGTACAGAGTGAAACTGATAGACAAATTTCAACTCTTGTGGGTGTCACAAATTTCAGATACCACATCAAATTAATTATATATGCTGTTTGCACCAGGATTTTTTTAGCTGTAAATTAAGACTGTCTGAAATAATAAGCATGATAGAATCTGAAGTGAATAGACTTTTTGTAACTAGCACCTTCAAGATAACTTTGCGGATGTTTTGTGTTTTTGTGTGGTTTGTTGTTGTTTTTAATATATATATAACTTACTCATAGGCTACTTCATAGCTCTGCCTTTTTGGATGTCATTACCATGCTAAGGGTTTGCTTTTGGTCTCTTTATGCAGGTAGTGCAGCTCATGGTAAAATATAGATAATGAAATAAGAAATGACAGTTTCATTACTGCCAGAGTTGATGTAAAATGTGTATTTAACTTTGTTTTAGGGGGAGGAGACCTTGAGGACTGAAGATATCCTTGCTGTTATTGAGAAGGAAGGGGACTCTATTGCTGTCATTCTGTTCAGTGGGGTGCAGTACTACACGGGACAGCTGTTTGACATCCCTCGAATAACAAAGGCTGGCCAAAGAAAGGTAGGATTGCCCCAGACCCATCCTTTTAACACCTATTTCAGCTCAATTTTCCTTTAGAGATGTTCTTGGTTTCTGCCTTTTGTGGAACAAACCAGAGCACATGTGGAAACCTGTGGTGCTCTGACAAAAAGGGAAAGCACTCTGTGCTGAGATCCTCTGAGAGCTGCCTGAGGAAATAGCCCTGCCAGAGCGAGCTGGCAGGTGTGACTTCAACTATGTGGAGAGATAATTCGTGACTATTAACTTCTACAGGACTTTTCTTGGAGGATAGAATTTCAAGAGGTTCAATGGAGAAGGAGGAGGTAATCATAGCTCCCATCTCGCTTTAAAAGTTAGTTTGAGTTAGATTTCTGGGTTTTGGCAGACTTCAGTGATTTTCCTCTGCCACACTGTGGCAGTTTTTGCCCTCGGTGAGCAGGGAGGGGAGCTCCCTGCAGAGTCAGCAGTTTTCAGACTCAGCTGATCAGTTTTTCAGAGACAGGCTGGACATGGAGCACGTCAAAGTCACAAGAGGTCTGTATTTTAGTGATGACTCAGCCTTCAGAGCTTGCAGGCAGTGTGCTGTGTGGACAGAGCTGTAAAACTTCTTTAACCATCTCAATTGCCTCAGGAATCCAAGTAAAAATATTTTTTAATTAAGTCGTCTTATCGAGAGGAGGTCACCAGACTTTCCACAGGGGTAGTCTTTTACTGGGTGTACCTTATCTCATGTAAGATTAAATCACTCAAGGATAAACTTATCACTGGATTGTGGCAAACCAGCTAACTATTTATATTTGATGTTTTAACTCTCTGGAGAGGCTCCTGGCTCACATCGGGCTATTCATCTTCTGTTGCTGTAGGTTTGGCAGTGGAAATTTTTCTGGAGGTCAGGGAGTAAGTTAAGCTGCTGCAAAGGGATAGTAAAATCTCTCCTGGGAGAGCACAGCAGGTGTGAGTGCTAGTGCACAGCCTGTGGGATCTAAAAAGGGAATGTTCTGACAGAGAAGTGCGTGGCAACAGAATTGGTCCTGAGCACAGTACAAAACAAGACTGGCTTCTGACATGGAATCAGAAAGCCAAGGAAGAAAGAAATAGAGAGGGAGTCAGCTGCAGGAGGGAAAGAGTCTGTGTATTAGCTCCATATAGCTCTGAGAGCAGCACCTTCATGGTGCCTTCCCTGTGAGTGTCTTCCAATACTTTGCCCACAAATAATCAGAAGGTTATGCTGAAATGCTTGAAAGGGAAGCTGGGGTATTAACAGGGCGAAGCCACCCACTGCTCTGCTTGCTCTCACTCCTGGTGGCAGCTAAGCTTTTGTTCAGCCACCAACACCTACGTCCCTACAATGTTGCTTCCCTAAAATCTGCTCTGTGATGTGTCTGAAAGGTGTCTGAGGGAGAAATCTATGTTCTCTCCTGTAAATATGAACAACCTGGGAAAAGCCCATCACTTTACTACTTCTCTAAAGGTGCTCTCTGGGCTGCAGGACACACGCTTGGATGAGTGAGGTGATGCAATTTCACTGAAAGCTATAAACTACCCCAAAGTGGCTGAGAGCCTGTGTTCTGGGGAAAAGCAGCCACTGATAGACACTGATATGGAGTGAAAATGGATTTCATGTTTATATTATCTGAGGAGATAATCAGGATTTGGTGGAGAGAGCTGAAAATTTCTATAAGGCAATGCAAATAATAATATGAACTCGAGTGTATGTGCTTCCATGTGGAGATACACAGAAACACTGCGCAGTTCTAGAGACTGTCATGTTACTGAAGAGGAGAGCAAGTCTGACAGCAGTTCAGGACTGCAGCAGTCACAGAGAGATGTCAAATACCTATTTCTACCTGCATGCCTGTTAGAAATGCCAGAACATAGAAGTGAATCTTTCTTCCAGAAATATTTCAAAAGGGAAAAAAAAATAATTGCCAGCCTCTTTGTGGTGAGAGCATGAAGGACTGGGATCCAGGTGACCTAAAATATCATCAGTGTATTAGAAAAAAAGGTTGCTCAGCCTTAAGACCTACTTGAGTACCCACAAGGCTTGAAAAGCAAGAGCCATCCCTGTGTTTACTTCCCTGCTGTCAGATACACTCAAGTCAGTGTCCTTATTGATTCCACCCCCTGGGTTAAGTGATGTTTATACAAAACCACTATGTAACATATTGTTACACCACACATAAATGCCTGCATATGGCAAATATTTACTTGATCAGCTATGAAAGCAGAGATTTATTATGAGTTTGCTATCTTAATGTTGTTAAGAGGTGCTCCTGTACCCTGCTACTTCTCTTGGTCTCAAAAAGCCAAAAATATTGAATCTTCAAAAGGAATTGGCTCCTCTCCTGTGTTGCCAGGCCCAGCTTGATGTTAGGAGATGCTGTTGGGTTAGAGAAGAAAAAAATGACCAATTGTTAGCACCTATGTAATGTGCATGGGCTTGATTTCTGTTTGGTGGCATCCAACCTGTCCCTGTCCCCAGGGTGACAAGCTTTCAGGACAGTAAGATCATGGCCTTAAGGACCATATGTCCTTCAAGAGCTTCTGGACTTGATGACACCAGGGTTGTCTTGCACGTAATATATTATCTCAGAAAGGCTCAAAGTCCTTCAAAATGTCTGTTAAAAGAGGATAAGCCCAGGAAGTTGTGCTCATTGTAAAAATGCAATGTTCCTTTTCCTAGTGATGAATGACCCCATGCTCCTGGGCAGAAAAGAGGCTGGGGAGATCTGACAAGCAAGAAAGTCAGAAGGGGAAAAATACAAGGTGGAAATTTGAGAAATGGAAGAAAAAAAACAAACCCAAATCGCTTGTCAGCCATTGTAGCAGAGAAAAATCCTACACAGATGGTCTTAATTATTCTTTTGACATGCAATGGAAATAAATTCCTGAAGTGTTGTGCCCTATCAGGGCTTAGTTAGAGATTTGAGCTGCAAGCTCAGGAGGTCTGGAAAATGTCCTAGGATTCTTGAGGTCAATCATTTATGAATTACGTTACTGATTTCCTTTTACATTTTTTAAGCCAATTTCCTAAGTTCTCTACGTATGTTAAGATTCCTCCCAGAGCGAAAGCTCTGCACATAGACAGCTTCATTAAGTCATTAAATATTAAATGAACTAAATTAAGCTTGAAAAATTACCTCAGGCTATTTTTCCATCTTGGGTCTCTCAGACAAATCAAAATTACTACGTATTGTGCAAGAGACTCATCAGCAGGCTGGAGAGGATGTAACAGTTTTCCTCATTTCATACTTTTGAAGCTACTCTAGAGGATGGAGGGGGTTGAGTCATTTTCTTCATCCACAAGCCAAGAAATGGCTGACTTTTTGGAGACTCTAGCTTTCAAATACAATTTTCATTTCATAAGTTATATTGTACTTTCCACTGACTTTGTGCTGTATGTAAAGTATTTTAATCTCTGGAGTCCCGGTAGGAAGGGCTTTAAGATCCTTCATCTTAATTTCTTTTCCTGTCTTTCTTTCTGACTGTCCCAGCTTTGCTGGTGTGAAGCTGTCATTTCTCTCCCTCTCTCCAAATGTCATTGTCCATGCTGAGTAGTTACCTGCTGGTTATCAGCAGCTACCCAGACACTTTGCAGAAATGACTTTTAGATGTTAGAATAAAGCGGAAGAGGCAGGGGAGAACACATGTCCTCTTCTTTGCCCGGAGCAGATGGAGAGCTCTGTTTTCCCCTTAGCCTGGGGAAGCGACGTTCCCACGCAGTCCTTGTTCTGCGTGGCTTCCTCAGGGAGAACTGCTTCAGTTTGTTTTACTTTTTTTCCCCTGCAATCTGTGTGGCTAAACATTTGCTGTTTGTGCAACTCGAGTGCCAGACGCCTCCCCCGGGAAAGCCAACCCGCGCCACCCGTCCTGCAGATGACAACTTGAACAAACTGGTACGAGTGGGTGTTTCTGAGATGCTGCAGGAAACCTGCCAGCACTGAACCCACATTTTCAGGCTGTGCCTCGTTTGTTACTTAAATAACACACTGTGGGGTTTACCAACCCATTTCAAAGGAGTGGGGAGCAGTTCAGGAAGGTCACCCATGGGTGATGTGTCCGTGGTCGCCCTGTTTTTGAACTATCAGCCCATGATGTGGATGAAAGTTGATCTACTCCAGCTGGGATCAGTGCCCAAGGAGGTTTGTGTGAGTTGAGGGTACAGGTATAGATATGGCTGGGGAGCCTCACTACTGGGAGGTCATCCAACCTGCTGGTATCCTAAGGAATCTTGTCCTACATCCCATCTGCTGTCTAGTTGTGTTTTTTCATCTGTGTTTGAACTTACCTTTTTATAGAGTTTGTCACTTACTGACAGGGAAAGGACAACTGATTTTAACACAAGACTCACCACAGAATTACATTTCTTATGAGCTTTTTTTTATGAGCAACCACCACTGTTGTCTTTGTTTTGATTTTGTTAATGTATGGCCAGACACATAGAGTTGGGAAGACTCTCAGCGTATCACGGTATTCCTGGTTTCCACTGCAACCAGTGAATCTCTTAGAGCACTTCTTAAAAAAAAAAGTTTGTGTGGGACATATATAAGAAGGGATGCATGTTAGTGTTTAAAGCCAGTCAACTGAAGTTTTGATGTTAATACCCTAAAACCCTCAGAAAACCTTATTGTTTTATAGCAGATTTGCTTTAGTTTGCTGTAGCTTATTTCTCTGCACCAAAGCTGTTTTCTCTCTGCATGAGGGCGTTCCCACGGGCATTCAGTGTGCTTCAGTTCCTCTGCAGTAGCTTCAGCATGCCAGTTGGTATGTCTTCACTCAACTTTTGAGTGTCCCTGTGAAGACAACTGAGGGTGTGAAGGCTAGATTGGTTATTGGAACGTTGGTTCTGTTTAAGAGCAAATGCTCTCTATGGCAGAGTTTTCTTCCCATCATTATGGAGCAACATCTCCAGACACAGTAATTCTAATGGAGGCCTTAGTCAAATCTTAAAATGCTGCTTCATTCAAATTGATATCTAGTTTATACAGAAGATTAAATATACCAAAGTACTGTTACAGTAATTTAGCTAAGTCTCCTTTTGTGCAAGAAACAGCAAGAGACTCTTAAAAAAACCCTTTGTTTTATTATTGAATGTTGATTTTTCTGAAGCCTGTGCTCTCACTCTTCTTCCTACCATGCTGCTTGTATGCAAGCTGTTTGTGTTTTAAAAGCAAAATGCAAAATAGCATGAAATCTGTAGTCCAGGAAAAAAAAAAAAAAAAAAAAAAGTAGTTTTATTTCTGTGCTTAAAAAAAATAGCAAAGCTTGGAAGAACTTTTTGGTTTAAAAATGCTGCCATCCAGTGGTTATTTTGTGTGTAAACCTGTTACTTTCTGATCCATACATTGTGCCCTTACTTTTTTTTTTTTTTTTCCCAGTGTCCTCTACCAGTTGTGGTTATGACAAATACAACACGTTTCACAGCAAAATGACAGAATGCTTTCCTAATTTTGAGGAGCCAAGTATAAAAGTCCTTAAAGACCACTGTGTTGCACAGGCTTCTGTTTCATGTGTTTGGATTCCCAAGGTGCAAGATTCTCATAGTTTAAATACCAAGGAGATCTTGAAGTATAAGTAAATATTGAAATATATCTATTGATGTATCATATAATTATGTACACTACTATTTTATCTCTGCCTGGACCCTATCATGCTGTACAACAATTTGAAATGATGCATTTGTTCTCAATGCCTATTTCAAGTGATTCCACTTTGCTGTAGGAGAAACACCTTAGGAATCTAAACTATACCCAAGCATCCCTGAAGGCAACCCCACCCAAAATTATTTCTGCATGTATCTATGAGATAGAAAACAGGTTTTTAGTAACAAAAGATGGGACTTGGTATCATGCCTAGAGAGAACAAGTAAAGCTCTAAAGATGTTTTGTGTTGTGTTTTTTTTTTGTTTTTTTTTTCAAAATAAATATATAGTCATGATTATGACTTCTTTTGTCTCTTTCCTGCAGGGTTGCTTTGTTGGATTTGACCTGGCTCATGCTGTTGGGAATGTAGAGCTTCATTTGCATGACTGGGGAGTAGATTTTGCATGCTGGTGCTCCTACAAGGTAACACAGATTCATTGCTTGAGACTATTTTCCATAATGTCACTTATGTGGTGGGTCAGCAAACAGGTCAGATGAGTAAGAACTACACCTGAACTGTTGAATCAAGACTTAGCTGAATCTTTGAACCAACCACAAGGAGGTGGACACTGACTTCAGTGTTGGCTTGTTACAAAAATTTCCAAAAGAAAATAGTGACAATGACCTGCAAAGTGAGATAGATGCCAGTGGTGCTTAAACAACTGCTCTGAAGTACACTCTGTGGTCACAGTTTCAGAGCCTCATCTCTTATTTTCCACACTGAGAAGGCCTTGAGGCTATTGGATTTTCTTAAGTGGCCTGAGAATATTCTTCTCTGAACTTCACTTTTTCTATGATCAGAAATAATTTATCTTTCATTTGACTTCTCTAGAGTTGAAGATCTGACAGATACAGTCAGCTGTGCTGTCTGATGATTTTGCTCTATGTATTATGACATGGGACTGTTTCAGTCATACTTCAATTTTCTAGCCTTTTGTCTGTTAGACTTCAAATATCATACTTAAGCCAAGAAAGATACTTTTAGAATTAATCTGGAAAAATATATCTGTTTTTATCTACATTAGCACTTTGGTCCTAATGCTAGAATCTGCAGTTAGAAAGCACTAGAAATGTTAAAATTGGTCTGCTGTATAGAGTGGGGTGAGGGAAGGAAAGCTACACTTTACAGATAATGAACATGACATGTACATGTTGATTTATTCTTTGCAGTATTTAAATTCTGGAGCAGGAGGCCTGGCTGGTGCCTACATTCATGAGAAGCATTCCCAGAGTATTAAACCAGTGTAAGTATATTTCTATACCCAAAGAAAAGGTTCTGTGAGGTTTAAATGGGAAAATATCTTCCCTTTGAGTTGACATCTGAATGTGTATAGATTCCTAGTCATTGACTATGGAACTCTGTAGCTGTATATACATGTAGGTGTGTATATATACATGTATATATATATAGATGGAGAAGTAATTCCTTGCTTCAAAAAATCCTCATTGGGCATCTGTTACTGACTTTTCGCATCAATGAAAAGGTTAGTACAAGTTTAGATAATTTTGTTACCTGACTTTGTTACCTCAGCTGCTAACAATGTTAACAATGTTAATCTTAGTAAATTTTGAAATTGTTAATGTATATGCTACACATCTTAAATGTATTTCTTCCTTGAAGTCTGCTATCAGTTCTAATCTAAACAGAATTACAAAAGAGAAAGCTTATAATATTAAAAACAAGAAACCTAAATCATGCTTGTGAGACTGTATCATATAAAGAGAATATTTAACATCTTCCTTTAAAAATTGATTTATTTAAATAATTGAAGTCTTTGGCTGTTGAACAAAATGAAAGACAATTTCAGCCCTGTGTCTAATAGCTCTTTAATACTGGCATATTTTCATTAAATTTATATCCACTGGTAAAGCTAGGAAGTATTACATGGAGATCTGTTCTCAAAGACTGTGTAATCCATGAAAAGCTGTTCTATCAACTTAGGTTAGTTGCATTAAAAAAAACAAAAAACAAACACATCAAAAAACCAAGAAACCAAATGTTACTTGAAATGTTCTATGACTGTTCTATGTATGTACATTAAGAGCAGTAGGATTAATACTTTTAATGCACTGACAAATGTAAATGTTTCTTTCTAGCTGTGCTTGGAGAAATTGCTGGCACTTGCTTTTATTTTAGCTTGAAGAAGGCAACCTAAATCAGGTTTCAGAGAGAAATAACATTATAATAAGCAGCTTTGCTGCACTATGTGCTGGTTTCAGACTGTCTAGACTCCCTGGAGATAACAAAATAACACTGATAAGTTCTTCTCAGCCACCCATAACAGAAAACTCATTAGGATGACATATGACCTGTTGTGAGCAGATTTGATCCTCACATGTGAATGCTAAGAAAATATTCCAAATACCAGGATATTTCTTCTGGAAAGGATTTTCCTGCTTCCCTGTTATCCAGGTGCAGGTATTGCTGTTATGGTCAAACCTCTGGGCTGCAACTGTAGGGAACTGGGAAGGTGCTGAGCAGTGAAAATACGTGGGCCAGATAGAAATCAAAGAGTAGCACTGGAATGAATTAATAAAAGCTCAAGGACTTTGACTCTTTTGGCCTCCTTGCTGAAATTCTGAAACTTCTGTGAGGGTACTAGCTTAGAATTGTAGGTAAAAGCTTAAATTAGTTTTTGCTGAATGTTTCTTCATACATAGTCATTACTTTGTGTACTAAAATTGGATACTGGATGTCTCTAAATAAAATTGCCTATAAGTGGGATTTTTTTTGGCCTGGGCCCCAATTAAGGTTACAATTTCAAGCTTCCTGCATAGACCCTTTGCATTATTTGATCATAGTTATTTCTTATTTCCTGAGATTTGATAATCTCTCATCAAATTGTTTGTAGTTAATATGCTCTGGTTGCATTCCTTTTCTTTCTTTTCTACATCAACCAGCCATCTCAGGTCTCCAAATAAAGCAGTGAGACAAAGGAGAATTTGTCTATGTCAAAGTATTCAATTTTATAGCTGATTTAAATGCAGAGCTATTTGCTGTCTGTTGTACAATCGAATAGAGTGGAATTTAACTGCTCGGGAAGTTGTGGGTTTAATGTTGTAGTTGAAAAGCTCATGGCTGTCATCTGAGTCAAGGATGACACCCAGTGGCCAGAAAACTTCCCTCAGAAAGAGAAGCACCAAACACTTCTGTTTCTTTGCATCTCAGCCCACACGTAAGTGAGTAATTATATTTCAACCCAACTGATATTCTTTTGTCGTTTTAACTGCCTGAAATGTTGTTTTTACTTCACGGCCAATATTATGCAAGTCACTTTACCCACCTACATAGAATTCTTTAATTTGCCTCATCCTTCGTATTTTCTGCAAGCTATTGACTAGGTAGTTATTTTTAGACTGAAACAATGTGTTGTGGTTTAATATGAAAATGTATCTTCAGACCATTCGGAGAGGCAGACCCAGAAGGTTTGCCAAGTGCCTGAGGCTGGGGCAGAAAGGGCTGAGGCACTTACTGAAAATTAAACAGCTCAATCCAAAATTTTAATTTTAATCCCCCAAGAGCAGCTACTGCCCATCACCAAAGGCATTTAGGCATTTTGTTTTAACTTCCCCTGATTTCATGAGTGATCTTTTGTCCATGCCCAGACTTGCTAATGAAAGCAGTGCAAGCCAATATGTGCTCACGCTGTAGCCGTGCATGGCTTCACCAACCGGGTTCCTCCCCCAGATGCTCCCCACTTCCATCCAGAGCCCGGCCCCTGGACAACAAAACACTTACCTGTTGCTCCTTTCTTTTAAAATGCAACTTGAGAAAGAGTGATGAATTGGTTTGCTAGCCTTGCTACCAGCAGCTGGGGGACACAAACTGCTTTGGGCTTTGACTCTGCAGATAGAGGTCACGGCAGCCTGACTGTAAACCCACCCAATCCAAACCCAATGTTCTTCAGTAATGTCACATCCCAGCAGACAACAGGCAGCAGAAATCCTACTCCTTTATGGATATGCAAGCTTCCTACAAGAGTTCTTAAAGCTGATAATTCACCAGCTTGGAACTGGATTTATGGCCAGGATAGAGGTTTGATCCTGGTTGGCAGGTGAAGGTTATGGACAGTATACAGACTCATATATCTCCTTCCGGGTTCCTCCCCCAGATGCTCCCCACTTCCATCCAGAGCCCGGCCCCTGGACAACAAAACACTTACCTGTTGCTCCTTTCTTTTAAAATGCAACTTGAGAAAGAGTGATGAATTGGTTTGCTAGCCTTGCTACCAGCAGCTGGGGGACACAAACTGCTTTGGGCTTTGACTCTGCAGATAGAGGTCACGGCAGCCTGACTGTAAACCCACCCAATCCAAACCCAATGTTCTTCAGTAATGTCACATCCCAGCAGACAACAGGCAGCAGAAATCCTACTCCTTTATGGATATGCAAGCTTCCTACAAGAGTTCTTAAAGCTGATAATTCACCAGCTTGGAACTGGATTTATGGCCAGGATAGAGGTTTGATCCTGGTTGGCAGGTGAAGGTTATGGACAGTATACAGACTCATATATCTCCTTCTTGTTTTGTGTCACTGCATACACTGACCTTCACTCCCTGGATTAGTTAGGCACAGTTCTCTAATTCACTGCAAGGGCCATGAGTCTGAAAGTTATATGTTGTAACCATCCTAATTAACATCTGTACCCAAGTATGCTGGGCAGTCCTTTGCTAGTCCCCTGTCTTTCTTCCTAGTGCCATAAAATTGAACCAATGTGACATAAATGGGTCTAATATATCCCTATTTTCTCATGATCTCACCTCCTTTGAAGTCTCTTCTAATACTCAAATAGCTTTTTTAATACCTGCTCCATATATCACAATGCAATACATTTTTGGCTAATTGTGCTGGAGTAGTTTCTCTATGGGAAGGTTTCAAATAAAAAAAGACTAGGACAGAGCAGAGCTGTGAAATCCCTTCTGAAATGGTTTGGCCAGTGCAGGCTGATCCTGTGCCACCAAGTTCCCATGTAAATGCAGTTAATATTGTGGAGAGGAGGTTTCCAAGACACACAGAGCACTAAGGTGACCTACTAATACTAAAATATTGCTTGACTAGCTTTCTGGGACCCAGATAAGTTATGGTTTTTTTGTTTTCTCTTCCCCCCCCTCTCCTCTTTTCTCAGTTTCTTAAGTTATAAGAAGGACATCTACCAAGGAACTTAGCTGTAATCAAGTGAGATTGTTTGTGAACACCTATGAAAGAAGGTACAGGAGAAATCAGGTGTTCACAGCAGAGTATGTGCAGCTGTGAATGTGCAATGAGTTCAGCTCTGCTGCCAGCTGGCATAAGGGACAGGAGGGGACAAACTCAGAGGCCTGAGGTGGGAGAAGAAAAGAAGTCCTAGTCAAGTTGCTGTAAGAAAATTAAGGCATAACTTAAAAAGATGAAAGGGAAATAAATGTATGTAAAGTAGCCAGGAGAATAATAGATAAGCCTTGGCAGAGGATTAAATGAAAATTGTACACAGTCTAGTGTTTTAAATGAAAGGATTTATCAAGACTTAGCTTTAGCACAGACTAGCAGCAGGTAGAGTTTAAAAAGAAGTTTGTGTGATGTGCAGAAATGCTGCGTGTGCAGGAAGCAGCTGATGTCCAGAGCCTGTCAGCTTGTACTATGGGATAAAAAAAGTATCAAAGAACAAGAAGCAAAAAGGGAACTATTTCATACTAGCTTTGAGAAACACGAGGTATCTTCAGACAATTTCTTCATAGGCAGAGGTGAGATATCAGCCCTTTCTCTTAGATCACTTTCCTTTTTGGCACCTTGAAACTAGCGAAAATGCCAGACCACAGATGGCTTTTTGTTACTTCTTTATAGAAACCTGCACTGCTTTTTAGTATGTGAACTTTTACTCTAGCATGAGATAAACAAAACCAGACTATTCCAGCTCCATACATCCCCCCCTTCCCATTTTGCCCAGGTCTTCTGGGTCACCACATTGTTCCCATGGAGACCCTCTCTGCTCATATATCTGTTTTGCAAGTGGCTGCTCAACCCCTTCCAGGGCTAGTAGCTTCAGCTGAGATTTTCTTTAGCTATTTTTTTGATATATGAGGAGATACCACATTATTCCTTTTTGAACTAGAGCCACATAATCCCCAAACGAAATAGCTGAAGCTTGTGTGAAACTACTGAAAACAATGTAGCTTTGGAGCAGAGTTGAGAGCAAAGGACACTCATAAAAAGATTGTGAAGGTGGTTTTATATCTACTGTATTAGAAAGAAATGAAGCTGCTCTTGTTTAAAATGCTTCTAGGGATAATAGACTAAGATGGGCCAGTTCTCACTGACCCTTGGAGTCTATCAGCCCTGAGCATCTCAAAGGTTTAGTAGAACAGAACACCCAGCCAGGCCAAGGAGAGGATCTGGAGGAGCAATGTAGAAACTTCCAGGGAGCTGTGTTGAATGTAGCCAGGTGGTAAGTCAATGATCACAGATGCAAGCTATATGCTGTGCTTTGCAGGAGAGTTTGTCACTGGTCCTAGTGGAATCAAATTGTGGACTGATGTATGGATAACCTATCCGTGGAGGGCAGCGTGTGTCTCCTGAGTGCATAAAGTATCTTGTACTAAGGTAGACATGAACTGTTTCTTTGCCAAGGAGATGAGAACAATTTAGCTCCTTGAGCTAATTTAGAAACCAAAAGTTAAAACCTCCCTTGGGAAGAGGCTGTTTAGGAATAAAGGCACTGGCTAATTAGGCTTAATTACATTGTCTTGGGACAAGTGATTTATTAGGCCAATCTAGACCCATGATGGGCCTGCAGGGGTGTGTTCTCCAATTCACCAACTGAATGGCAAATATCCAAGAGCATTTTTTAACTTTGAAGTGAGTCTCTGGGTGAAAAAAAGAGAGAGGTTAATGTACATTCACATCATCTATTCCCCTTCTCATTTCTTCAGCTCTGTACTTCCTTTTATGTGGCTCCCATGACTGTCTCCTTGTACTCTGTCAAGCATTTTCATTCTGTCTTCCTTCAGATCCTCCCTTATAATTAAGCTGTATCTTCAAGCAATCTTGCTTCTTTTCTCATTATAAATAATCTTGTTCTTTCTTCCATGAAAGGTCTTCCCTCATGTTTTGTCATCTGTGCCCTGGTTAGATTTTAAGGTGTTTGAGAGAGGAGCTGTGTCTCCTTCTAAACTCATGGGTCTGTGTATGGGTAAATGTGCTGTGCATCATGTCTGCTTCATCTATGGGATAGTTAGAATGAGTATGGAAGGTAATGTGTTGTTTTCATTCCTTGTGTATATCCCCATGCTACTTGGACACTTATTTACAGTTTTGAAATCTCAGACCTAAAAATGGAGTATTTGGAAAAGCAAAGACATGGTTTCTGTCAAATTTCTTCAATATATGTGGTACTGTTTCTAAAAAGCATGATGCTGGACTGTTTCCTGCTTTTCATGCCAGTTACCAAGGCATGAAAATGCTGGGATAAGTGGAGATAAACGAGTAAACAAAAGTACTTAGCTTCTATGAGTCATATCTTATCCAAAATAGTATTTATAGCTGAAGTACATTTGGCTGCAGACATCTGCAGATGTCTTGGGTGCAAATTTGGAGATTTTATGTATATTTAAATCTTTGCCTGATGACATGCTCTTTCTCTTGTCCAAAACTCTACCAGCAATATGAAGAAATAACATTTAAAGCATGAAGCTTGTCATGGCCTTTTTTGAAAAATAGTTTTGATTTTAAGGCTGGGGCAGGTCAAATTCTTGCAATAGGTCTTTAATGATATTCATTCTTTGGCAATCACTCACTAAACTTGTGAGTTTACAAGTTAGATCTGAGCAGATTCAAATTTCTCCCATATCTTTCCTTCTGGGCCATGCTGATGGGACACACCCCACCTAGACTGCTCTCTCATGGCCCTTTCCCACTCCCAGCTATGGAAACAAGAGGGAGGTGGGTGCCTTACTTGTGGATGCACTTTCCAATCTGCTGCCTCTAGATTTTCTCATCAGATGGTGTAAGACACAACTGCTCCAACACATGAAAGGACCCCAAAAGGCTTAGCCTGATGGAAAGGTGAATGTAGCCTGGGGCTGCTCTTGCATCCTGGTTAACTAGCAAGGAAGAGATCCTGGGGCTCCCCTTGGAGTCTGTATGGTTGCTGTGATTATTATTTTTTTCCCCTCTTCGAAGGGTTTGTGTTGTGAGCTGCCTGGAGTTTGTGTCTCAGTTCTCCACTTTGAGGCAGGTGGTTTTGAAAGCACTTTGCTGTGTCTTGATTTTTCCCAGTAAGAGAAGGCTGAATGAACTTCCAGAGATGTAACACTCAAGCTGGTGTCACACACCTTTAACACAATGGAAAGAAAATCTTCTTTACCTGCCTTTTTAATTGGTCTCAGAGACATTATCTCCCCTTTTATGCTTATCCGTATCTCAGTCTCTACATTCTGTATTCACCTCACAGAACCCTTGTCTCCTAGGGAGAAAAACGTTTATTTTCAATCAAAAAAATCCAGTAAAATATTCCGCTGTTTCCAATCAGACCTTGCTTACCTCTGTGCAGAAAGGTGTGGGAAATCACCCAGTTTTGCATTTGGGATTTCCTACTAGATGTTGACTCCCTTTCAGTATTTGAAAAGTTTTCACTTTTTCTATTTCAAATTTCCATTTTTGGTGCTTTCTGTGAAGCTTTCTGCCTTAATTGATGCTGTATTCTGCACATGCCCTTCACAAAGGAGATTTGCTCATGCTTTTCTATTAGTTCATTAGTCCACAGTGGAGAATGGTTTCTTATTTTTTCTTATTAAATGTGCTTCTAGATCATGGTACCAGCAATAGACATTATGTTTATATGCCATTAATACTTTTAATTTTTTTTTTTCATTTATATCCCCTGGAGTATATCCCTATAATTGTCAGTTACTGGGTCAGATGGAGTCTCCTGCACTGTGTGTTTTCCAGAGCTATTTGTATCCCTGTCCTGGCTGAATCACTCTCTGGCTTTAGCCTCAGTTCTGGAATCACACCTACAGCTCCTATTGCAATTCATATCACAGCCAGCACCTGACTCAAATCATAAGCATTTTAAAAGGTAATTGGAAGGTTGTTGCCCAGGTGAAGGAAATAATTCGGCCTCTTTAGTTCTTGCAAAGTTGGTTTTCTCTGTGTGTGCATTAGGGGAATTTTGTGTGGGTTTTCTTTTTAGCTTGGTTCACCTCTTGTGTTTACTTGTTTCTGGGGTTTCTGTTCCTCATACCCCCTCTTTCTCCTGACTGGAACCTTCATCTCTCTAGTGCTCAGCCAGGAGAAGATAGTCACACCAGGACAATTTCATATCTTTCTTTCCCCTTGTGCTCCCTTAGTCAAATCTATTTTATCTTCATTGCTGTGGGCAGGCTAGGTATTTTGCCCCTAGCCCAGCTTTTTTTTTGGTAAGTCCAGCAAAGCAAGTCCACAGGCTGCTGTCCTTTACTTCTTGCCCATCACACATCCTTGAGTCAGGATCTTCTCAGAGACCTTCATGACATGTTCTGTTTCTTTTTGCCCAGTTGCTTCAAGCCATCCTTCCTCTCACTTTGTTTGTGAAATACTAATTTTCAACAGCTGCTTGTTGCTGATGGTAAGTTCTTGCTATCACAGTCACTAGTCCTCAATTGCCACTGAAGTGGAAATTACAGGGCAGCTGCAGCAGCAGTTCCAGTATGGGACACAGAAATCTGTGGCCATTCTGTGAAAAGCAGATTCCAGAGAGCTGCTGGGAGGGACACTGTATCCCTCTCTTATCCTCTTCTTTCTCCCAGTTTCTCACTTTGCATTGCATCAAATCAGAGAGCTAATCACACCAGTGCAACTGGTTTGGAAAAGTGGTAGTATCTTCCTGTCCCATGGCATAAAAAGCAGCCCCTTGAAGTGAAGATTTATATATTGTCTCTTCAGCTGTGTGCAGTTTATTGAACAAAATTCTAGCAATTTCTTAACCTGATCTAGTTTTTCAGCACCTCTGTTTTCATTGACTATTTCCTGATTTGATGTTCTAGCAGCCCCTGTATGGAAGCTCAAAGAGATTTAATCAGTGTGTACTGGTGGTCTGTGCTGCAGATACAGGTAGTTTGTGACATAAAGATATATATCAGAGTCCTTATCTGGTGGCTTCTCACCTGCTTTTGCAGTGAGAAAAGAGAGGGGATGCTGAAACCAGTGTTGGACTCTGGGTCAAATATTTGACATACATACCTTGACATACAGACCTTGTATTGAATGTTTGACCTTGTTTCAAACACATTTTAAGGCCCAAAATGCAGGTAGTTTATTTGCTACTGAAATTAGGGCAACTACAGCCCTGTTAGGAGAAGTCTTGATGTCACATTTCTCCCATGTTCTCTAGTGATGGACTCTTGAAAGTAACTCTGAAAGATACATGCTTCTGTTTCTCCTTAATGATTTCTTGTCTTGAACTTCACCTCAATAAACTCTGAGTTCTTTCCTCTTTGGGTTTCGCTCAGTGTTAGTTGCACAACTACTGGATTCTGTGGCAACTCTGCTGACACTTTGAATTCAATTAGTTCCAGCCACTGATGTTAAAATTAAATAAATTAAAAATTCTCATCTAATGTGGCTTGCTTCTTGTTTCAGGCAAAGAGCAGAGGTGATAACTCTTACATTTTAGCTAATAAGGATTCTAGTATGATAAAGGTCCTGCGTTAATATTGTCATTACTGTATTCAAAAACAACAAAGACTTGAGGAAGCACAACTTCCCAGATCTTAAAATTTTTATATTATAGTTCAATCAGATGCATGTATTATTTAGAAATCTATCTAGATATCCTCCCCTCATTCAAAGGATTGAGAAGACTGTGTAGTTCGGCAAATGCATCATAGTAATCAAAACCATCCAAGTCTCCTTTAAGTCAGAATTCACATTTAAAAGTACCTCTAGGAGAGATTGTTGCTTTGCTTCTTGCTTAATTTAATCTATTTGAAATGGCCTAGAAAAAAATTACTGAATTCTCAAAGAATGCAATATGCTGGGTTTTATCACCATAATATAATTGGGCACTATTCAATACTTTATAAAAATCACTGAGAACTTTATTAATATCTCTATGAGTAAATTGGCTCCCTGCTTGATTTTTAATTTCTGGTGTTAGGCAGAATATTTGATTTTTCCCTTTTTCTGAATGTGCTAACATACTGTTGGCTTTATTCCTCTTTTCATATATCTGATATTTGGCTGGTGGAAGTGATAAACGAGCACTTTGTGATAATAGTTGTTCGTAAGCTGATTTAACAGTTTTAATTCAACTTCATTAGCCTAGGAGGGGTTGGGTTTTTTTGTGAGATTTTTTTCACAGGATTTAATTTAGGCTCCAGTTTTGTCTGGTGCTTGATCATACCTTTCTTTTGCCTGTTTGTGGGGAAGAAAATCACCTTGGCAAAATCATGGCAAGAGCCTTAGAGGTTTGGCAGAGATACCTGTGCCACTCCAAGGGGCCCTAATCAGATTCTCAGGGTTGCAGCCATTTCTCTTCTTCACAGCAACTTGTTTCCTGCTAGAATTTGTTTCCTTCCTTTTGTTTTGACTCAGAGGGGTAATAAGGAGGGACATGTTGAAATTGGTGTATTCTCAACTGTGTTGAGTCTAAAAGACTAACAAGGAAAAAATAAATTCAAGAAGAGTGTGTGTGTCCTCTATCTCCAAGTACTTTTCAGCTGTAAATCACCATGCACTTGATTGACCAAACAGCTTAGATTTTCACCCAAGAGTCTATCTAATTGTGGCAAAAGTGGCATTAAATTTTGCAGCGTGAAGAACAACAAAGCTCAGGGAGCTGAGAGCTGCTCAGCTACTTTTGGAAAAAAGGTTATGACTCAAATCTAGAGTTTTCTTAATTTCATCCACCACAGCTGCATGGTTAAGTAAGTGCCATTGTTGAGATTATGAAACTGTTTTTCAGGATTTTGCTCTTTTCTGCTAAAATTTGCTGCTAGGCAGAAAGTGAATTTAGCTATTTTTCAACCAAGACAAGACTCAAAATAGAAGAGAAAAATTACATTCAAAATGCAAGTGACTTAAGAGCCTCTAATACAATCATCTTACTTTGGTCTTTTGACAAAGTAAAGCCTCATTGATATTAAATATGAAAAGTTGCTACTTTCACAGAAGCAACTTTTCATCTGTAAAACATGGGAGATATCAACTCCTGTTATTAATGTCACAATGTGTTTTAAAGTTTTGTCTTTCCACATTTGTTTTTTTCTTAAAATCTATGAAGTTAATAAATATGCTAAGAAAGCTGAAACAGAGAAGGGGAAATAAAAAGAGAAAATACAGGACCAGGAAAGAAAATGAGGGAATGAAATAGGTGCAAAAGGGCCCTCTTCTACTAAGCACTGTTTCTCACAAAATGCCAATCTGAATTCTTCAAGGAAGGAGTTTTGATTGATTTTTTTTTTTTTTTTTCCCACTGAATTCTAAGAGACTGGCCCATTAATAATGTATGATATTGCTCACAAGTCACACATGCTTAATAATTAGGAAACATTTGTAATGAGTTGAAAAGGGTAAGGAAAGCATCAGAGTACGCACAAGTCCAAGACTACAGAAGTCTGAGGCTAATAATTACCTGGGCTTCAAAAGCTTTTCAAATTCTAACAAGAGATCCTACTAAAAATTAACAGTCATTGCACAGAGAAGAATAATGTAAGAAGCCCAGTCTTACCATTTGTGATAAAGGATATCTAAGCAGATAGAAGGGAGAAAGGAGAAAAAAAAGAGGCTTTAAACATAGTTTCTGGCAATCTTGTCAAGGTTTCCTGAAGGGAGAGAGTTAGGTTTCCAAATAGTGCTAGATTCTAACAGGGGCTAGCTGCTAACTCCCTTAATCCCCCATGCAAATCCCAGCCCATCTATAGATATATAGAATCTCCACATATATATATAAATATATGTATTTTTATCCTATGAAGTACAGTCCATAACTGATAGCTTCACAGAAGAGGAAGAATTTCACTTACACGTGAGGGCTAAAATCTTTCATTTCTGTATTTCAGTGATGAAACTGGGAGTCACTGTTCAATTATTCTTTGTTTTGATTACAAAGACCACTTGTCACCACACCAAATGTTACTTGAAATGTTTTACTCCCTTCCACAAGCTGTCACCAGAGGAGCCCTGGGTCAGAGCAGGACCTTGCTGTGGTGCCCAGAAGGGAGAGGACCGAGTTTGTGTAATAACATCATCTATCCCCTTGGACAGTATTTTTTCAGCACAGCTGTAAAACACTGCGGAATTAAGAAATAGAAATATTTATTTATTTATGTATTTATTTTGCTTGTTTTTCTTGGTGTAAGTGCCAGTTAGGTAACACAGATCAAGAAAACTATTAAATTCTGAAAGAACTTTTGAGCCTGAGAGGATAATTGGGGAAAGGCTGAGAAGAGGGGAAAAAAATAACTAGTGGCATCAGTCACTACCTCCAACTCCCCTTTCCATATCTGTATTTTAAAAAATCCATTATAAGATACTCCAAGGAAACCTTTTTCTCCATTCTTGCATGCACTTCTTTACTAAGGATGTGAAAATATTTTATCAAACATATTCTCATCACTCACCAGCAAGTCAGAGCAGCACTGCACAGCATTTGCAGAGGCAAGGACTTGAGGGTATGGAAAGACTGCATGACTCATCCATGATCAGACAAGTCTGTGGTAGCAAAGAAAATGGAAAACCTCAAACTCTAGTCAGTGAGTCAAAAAATTTGCTATGCAAAGCAATGAACAGCTTTTTCTGCTTTATTTGGGGGGGTTGCTTGGGTTCGGTTTGATATGTATTTGGATTTTTGGCATTGAACCCAAAGAATCATGCTTGTGTGCTTGCAATAAAATTAATGCAATAAAAATGAAATTAAAAATTTAAAAATTACAACTAGAAAACTGTAGTAAAATTAATGCAGAGTAGAATGCAAAGACCATGTGTGCCCCCAGCATTGAGCCTGGGGATCAGGTCTGTGCTCAGAGTTTGGGGAGAGCTGTTTGTAAGTCCAGATCAGAGTAAGGTGGCTTATAGGGCTGATACAACTGTTTATATGAGTTTGACTTGACTTTTGTCTGAATGCAGCAGCATTAGGAGATGATCCTGGCTACTTTTTCTATCTGTATTATATTATGTGGAGTTCAGAACACGGGAGGAATGTACTTCAGGGTCTGGAACTGTCAGCTGAGCTGGAGATTCACATGGATTTAAGGCATGTTAAGGAATACTTTTGGTCTTTATGAACTGGCTGCACCATCTATTATTATTTTTAACTTGCCTTTTGAAACATGAAAGTTGGGCAGAGCTGGAGTCTGGCTGTGGTGCCAGTGGTCCAGTTTGGTACCACCTCATTTTCCTAGGCACCAGGATAAGCATATTTAAAAGTTGTATAGGCACAGTACTTAGGGTTATGGATTAGTTAAGGACTTGTCAGTGTTAGGTTGATGGTTGGACTTGATGATCTTGAAGGCCATTTCTAACCAAGGTGATTCTGTGGTGAAGTGGTCAAACATGATCAAATCACTGTGGCTGAGGTGAGACTTAGTTCTGAGCTTCAGGCTGGCTCCAGCCTCTAGGCTTTCTCTGTCCTTTTGCAGACCTAATGTATTGTTTATTTAACACATTTCCTGCTAATAAGTGATATTGGAGACACAGTTAACCTCTGTTCTCTAAGCCTCTGTCAAACTGTACTGTGCCTCTTGGTTGTCTGTTATAGGTCTTAAAGCTGCTGAGAGACATAAGCCGAGGGCATGGATGTGCTTCGGATGCGCTCCATTTAATTTCATTCCATTCCCTCTCCTGTGTAAAGTTGCCTTTGTGAACATGGCCCAACATCTGCCCGAGTTCTGTGTAATAAACTTGAGGAGCAGGGAGACGTCTCATTAACTCTTCAAAGCTGGTTCTTCCTCAGAGTTAGAACAGGAGCATGAAAACTCAAAAGAATTTCTGCCAACACCTGGGAGTTTTTTGCAGGGGTAAAGTGATGTGGGCATGAAGAGCTGAGCTACATCATCTGCTTTGTGGACTCTGCCCTAAAACTGCCCTTGTATGATTTAGCTTGCCCTATGGTTTCATAAACATAGCATGCTTTGCTGGTATACACTCCTAATACAGATATAATCTAAGTAATGAATATGAAATTTCAGATAGCTTCGTGACCTGACAAGGGAGGGAAGACACACTGTTCCATGCCCAGTGAACTGTGCAAATGTAACACAGCACATTACTAATTTCACACCACATTCCTGTTGTAGCTCTTCAATGTGCTTTCTCATGGATGTAAGATGATTTCTCACACAGTACAATGACAGGATACTTCCAGTGCATTGCCCTGGAATACAAAAGTTGAATCATAATAATATTTCCCTGTTTTCTGTATCACATCTCAAGAGGTTTTTTGTTGTGGTTTTTTTTTTCCCCTTGCTGAGAAGGGAAATGAGACCCATGTTGCTCCAGGCTGTAAATTATAAATGAGTCGCATGATCATCTGTAACTTCGAAGCAAAGGTCAAAGGAATTTTTTTGGTATTTTCTCTATGTTCTTTAACTGGATCTTCTTTGATGTTTACACTGCACATACATCATGATCATTATATCCTGCACTCTTGCATCATTAATGCAACTACAAACGATACAGCTCAAGTTAAGAACAACCAGCACTTCAGTCTAACTCAGACAGATATGAAGGAGGAAAACGAGCTAAATAAAAATACTTATTGAAGGGATTGTTCCCTCGTGTAAAGGCACTTAAAGGGAGTTTGACTAAATGAGAGGATATTACTCCTTTCTGGAGTCATTTTTCAACCCAGCAAATCTTTCTTCATTGATTTGTTGAATAAGAAAATGTTTTGGGGTTAAAATAAGGAACTTGAAAACCTTTCAGCAATATTTTATTATATGCCTACGTGTTTCATGAAACTGAGCTAGTAAGAGTTTGCATCAAATTTTGAAACCAGTCACATTTAAAAACTAGTTCTGTGCGTAGACTGGAAAGCTGCAGAATTCCCTGGGAAAGTATCAGTGCTGTAAAACCATGAGGAACAGGCTTTAAATTGAGGGATAAAATAGAATAATGTGTTACTTATTTTAAAATTCATCATAAAAATGGGTTTGTGAGAACATGCACCCCTCACAGAAATAACCACAGCTAGGCTGTCACTAATTTAGTCTCCTTTTCAGAGATTAAATCCATTGTAATGGATTTCATGTTTGTTTTGCTGTTGGATGGAGAGAGGTTAGCTGTAGAGGTGCTCCAGGAGCTCCTTGCTGGAAATGCTTGGGACTGGCAGGTGGGGTAACCATTTTAATGAGTGCTGTGCTAAAAGGAGACAAGTGCTCAGTTTGGACACATTTACATGCAGATGCAGTCACCAGTAAAACTTCTTCTCAAAGGTTTGTGGCGGAAAGTTTGTGAAATTAGACCCTTTTCTCCCCAGTCTTTGCACACTTTGCAAAATGGGTTTTATCTCCGTTGAAAAGGATGCAACTCTAGAGTCCAGTTACCAACAAGTCTGAGGTGTTTTTAAACACGAGCACGTCCTACAAGGCTTTTCAGAGCCTTCCACATCATGCATTTTGCAAAGGTTAGACTTTGGAATTCCAAATCAATTTAGATCTTGGTGCCTTTGTGTTTTGAAGCAGGAATAGTCAAAATGGAGACTGCGTTTCAAAAATACTCGTTTTGCATGCAGAGTAACAGCTCTTTACTAAGGAATTTTACTGCAGTATCTTAATGTGCAGCTTTATTGCCTATTATTTTTAGCGAGCATTTATAAAGCCTTATGTTTGGGGTTTAACACCTTCGCTTTTCCCCATCCTAACAGGTTGAAATTTGGCATAGCAGTGGCAACCCTCATTTCAAAAAATTTCACAGAAAATTGTAAACAGCAATCGCTGATTTGTAAAGATTTTGTTAGTTTCCACACTTTGAAGCCTGTCAACTTAAATGTCAAATAATGACATCCATATGGACCATTAGATCAATGAGAGTGTAAGGATCAGAGCTGCTTCAAAGTGCACGTCCCTTAGTGACACTTCTGAAGTTCTAGAACATCCAAAGAGGGGGGGAAGAAGAGAAAGAAAAAGAAAATTGTCAAAGTTGTGGTAAGAAAGGGCAAGAGAGCTAAAACTGTCTCTTCCAAAATGACAGAATGAAGGATTTATTTTTTTTTTAAGTTCTGAAATTTCATTTTCCAAGTTGCAGACGTGGAGCTGCAGCAGAGGACTGGTTTTGAGCCAGTTTCAGAGTTAGCAAGTTTTGATCATTGAAAATTCAACCAGAGTCCTTTTCATTCAGGCCCCCTATCCTGGTAATGCTCTGGCTCATGTTTGTTTTGTCTCTGGCTTTAGGATGTGGTCCAAACAGAACGTAGTTTTGTTTTCTCCTTCCTACAGAGTAATAGTCCAAGTGTTACACTTCCCATGGATTGTGTTTTTTTTTTTTTTTCTGTTAAAAAATGTTGAAATTCATACAGTGTTGTTTGCCATTGACATTAGTAGCATAGTATAGTATCACACAATATGCAGGTTTCATAGTAAAACATTCTGTATATGTTATACAGTTCATATGGAATAGCTGGAATACCTTTTATGATCCAAAGCATCAGTAACTGAGTTGCTTGGGTGGAAGATGCATTATAGTTTATTTGGGATATATTCATTTTGGCAACGTAGTATCTCATTTGAAATGAATGTATATTGCACTATTGATTTTCATGGGTCTTGCAATAATAAAAACATCCTGCAGCAATAAAGCTTTTTCCTGTGTACACTATGTTTGGATACAGCTTGGAGCCTTTCGTAGAAGTAGACATAAAACCTATATTGTTACAGAGAAATATGAAGTACCTTATTTTACACCATGCTGTAATGGTACTCATAGAGCAGATCCTTAACTCAAATGTGGTCTTAATTCTGCAGAGCTAAGCTCTTTTAAGCATACTGCAAAGAAGTCCTCCAGCTTTAGAGAGGGGCAATGCCTTTCTTTTTCCTTTTTCACTTCCAGGAAGGCTGATCTACCATGGGCTTTACCTATAGATTTTTTTTTTTTTACTATTCCAAATTCTGAACAGTTGCCAGGCTTCCTTCCTAACAATTCTGCTACCTGGTATAGAGAGCACTGAGCAAAGCCTTGGAAGAAGTGATGTCCAATATGGCAAGTCCTGGAGGCCACAGGTTCTTTCCTGACCTTCTAAGGCGCTGACTGATATGATAATAGCCTTGGTACATAGGAAATTGCAAGTGGTGCTGATGTTTTTGATCAATGATATTACCAGATAGGGAGTTAAGAAGTACAGAACCTGAGGGAGGTGAGGAGAGACTCCTTGATTTTGTAGTGTTGACTACTACTTTGGAAACTGCTTATAGCTATATCCTTGAGCATATTTTTCAGAAAATATAAAAATGTTGATAACGTAACATCATCCTAGTTTAAAAGCTTGGATAAATTATATTCAAAGTAATTGATCTTGAATATTTATTTATTTAGATGATCTAAAAACCTGATTTGGGGGTTAAACTGCTTTAGTATTTTGGCTTTTACTTTAAAGAAAGATTTTGTCCTAAGTTCAGTTCAGGAGAAGTTTACTGAGAGTTCACTTTGCTGCCTCACAGGAAGGAAAAGACAATGCCTAGGACCCTGCTCTCTGCCTGTATCCATCACCAGCTCCTTTGCTTAGTGAAACTAAGTCAGATTTTATAAGACATTTTAGCTTTCAGTACTCATTAAACTTAAGCGTAGCAGGTGGGTTGAATTTAATACCTTGGAATAAAAGAGTGGAAATATTTCTATTTTAAAAAAAATTGAACTAATTCAGGCAAAATGGATATTGTTAGGAATCAATATTTAATTGAAAGATGTGGCACATTTTATCATCAGTAGTTAAAGAGAAATTCTCAAATAGTAATATTATTTTTTAGAGCTAGGTATTTATGTAATTTATTGTATTTTAATGTCATTGTTAGAAATACACTCTAAGAAATGTATATACTTCTTAACCTTGCTTATATATTTCTGAACTCTCAAATATAAATTAAAACATCATCATTCCAAGATTGCTAATAATTTATTTTCTTTACAAACTCTTAGGCTAATTGGCTGGTGGGGTCATGACTTCAAATCACGATTCCTCATGGAAAACAGTATGTATTTTTACACCTCCACTTTTACCTTATTTGATGTATTTCTGTCTAATCTGCTTCACTTTCATAGTAGTTTGAGTAGAAAGGGTAGAACTTTGCATTTCCTCACTTGCGTTCAAGGTATTAAGCTAAACTCATGCTGAATGCAATGGAGTTGATGAATTAAATGTGGGAATAAATTTCATTTCTGGGCATATGGGTCTGACTGTCTGCTTCTAGGTATTTTGCTGAAATACCTTCAAAATGCAGATGTAGAATATAGATGAAAGTTTCAAAGTATCTCAGTGAATTAATCATGGAAGTCTCTGAGGTGCGAGGATCTGCTATGATTCACTTGGTAATATCTTACTTTAGGATTAGTTCCACTGGAATTAGTGAGAAATTATATAAATAGAGGTAAGGCAATGTGACATAAGTCATGAAATACCACTAATTTCTCCTCTCCAAACCCTTTGCACTAGGCACAGGAAGGGTTATGACACAAAACCAAACCTGCTCTGAAACAGTAAATATTTATTGTCCTGATATGAGAGGAGGACTCCTTTCCAAATCTGATAGCTAGACTGTTCAGCTTCATTTTAAAGGATGGCAGAGAGAGTATCCTGAGGGACCAGGAGGAGAAAGGAGCTTTTTGGCTTGATTGGTTGAGGTTTTCTTTAATATATTTTTAATTTTCTGGCAGCACCTATTGATGTGACTTTGGCTAGAGAACGCATCCCTAATAGCCTCAGTCTGCTCTTTGTTTTCTGACCAAATGTAAGAGAGTGGCACTATGGAAAGCCAGCAGGAGACACAAATTGCCTTGAAATACTGTTAGAAGAGGAAAAAAATGTTTCTTCATTTCCATGGGCAGTTTATAGGGGTGAAGTTGGGCAACAATCATTAGAAAATGAGCCAGTCTGCAGTGCATGAAGAGCATTTCCTCCACAGCATCCTCTTGCTCTGGTGCTGAAGCATGAAATATAAACAGTGACACAGAACTTACAGCAAGGTTTTACAGACTTATTAAATAGATTTTTGTGAAATTTCACAGCCTAAAGTCAGTGCAACTTCCCTGTGTGGCCTGAAGCTACACTTAGCTGCATATGTGGTCTCCCACGTGTCTCGTCACTTTAATAAAGTTAAGGAACATGATTCCCTGCTCGTGGCAGCACCACAGCTCTGCAGGAATAGGCCTCTGCTGACTTGGAATTTCTCTGGTTTATGCCAGTGTGAAAGGAGATTGAAGTGTAAAGGTGGTTTTAACACACACCATTTAAACAAATTAATTGCAGTTCTCTAGTTCCCATGAAGCCACTAATGAAGTCTGCTGGATAAAATTGGGCATCTCTCTAAGTTAAAAGTATTAGCTGTGACTAGATTACTATTTCCTTTTAATGACTGATGCCCACAGGCCACATTAGGGAAATATTTTATTGCATGAGGACAGACTTCAAGATAAGGTCCAATTCATTAAATGGAAGAAATCAACAACACTAATATAAGTTATTCATTTTCCAGAATTGCAACTAAGTGAAGGAATTAATGGATTTCGGTTATCGAATCCTCCAATTTTACTGGTTTGTGCTCTGCAGGCTAGTTTAGAGGTAAGTAATTGCTTTACTTTGAGCCATAATTTAAGAGTATAAAAATATTAAATTACTATTATGCATATTATTACTGTTTCCCTTAAAAAGAAAAAAAAAAAAAAAAAGAAGGAAAATAGCTAAAAAGCAAAGGAAGGGGAGAAATGAAAAATAAGCAACCCCACAATCCTGAGAGACCAAGGCCTTTTGTAAATGTCTCATCCCTTCACTATTCTCACAAACTTTGCTGTTGGACTCAGGAAACCTGAGATTTGCACCTCTGAGCTTGACTCCTGGTATTGTGTCCTGGTTTTTTGGAGCTCGACATGAATGGTGGCTTTTCCCATAAAGACATTCAGGGCTCACCTTGGTGCAACTCGTGGAAAGGATGCTATTAGAGAACCTTCTAGGAAGGAATCATGTAACTCTAAAAACGTGCATCCAGAGTTGCTTCTGCATGTACTTCCCTGGGTAAAACAGCCTTAGCTCCTCTATGGAGGAAAATGGATGAGGTCACTTGGTGTCCTGGAGTCTGAATTGAAGCAGTTTCTCAAGGAACCTGTCATCTGCTGCTCTTCATTAGTTTTTTTGGTGGCCAAAGTAGCAAAGCCCCATCTCTGTCCCATCTTTGAATGAATCCTTGAGATTGTGGCTGTGGAAAGTGCATTCCTTCCATCCACAGCTGATCCCTTCCTGGCTAGGAAGGGGTGACCCATGAGCTGAAAGCCCTCTGGTCCTCCTCGGGGGGCAAAATTCAGCTCTGTCTGAAGGCATGCAGGTGTCCTCAAAGCAGCATGTACTGCACTGTGTTTCACATTGAGACAGCAGCATTTCTCTTATGGATGGTTCATTCCTGAAGCGAGGGACTCCAGATCTTGGTGGCCAGAAAGGATGGTTTTACATAGATTTCCTTAATACATGCTACATATGCTACTACATTAACATTTTCCAAACCAGCCTCGCTTAACAAGATTTTGCCATCAGTATAAATGGGAGGCTGCTAGGATTCCAGTAAAGCTGGTGTGATGGCAAAGCTGATGCTGGAACAAAGAACAATGTCCATATGCTGTACATCCCTCTTCTTTATTTTCTGAAAAAAACCAGTATCTTAAGCAAACAAATTCAGAGGCTTGCCAGTTGTGCTCTTTCCAGCTTACACGTGATGCTGAAGGACTGCAAAGGGCACGGCAATGCTTCTTGTCCTGCCTGACAATTTACTTTGCCAGTCCTTAAACATCCACTATATTTTTTTAAACTTTATGTGACCTTCGAGATAAGCTGAAAGCTGTTCTGCTATGACCCAGATTGTCAGTGCTCCAGTTTGTGTGGGTTGATGTCATTTAGCCCACTGCAGGGAGCCTCGAACAATGAGGGCTGAGCAGTTTCCATCGCCTCCCCTTCCCATGCCTGCATTACCTTTTGGCACAGCCAGGATTTCCCAGTGCTAATTGCTCTAATACAGTGGGAAACAAAATAGTTTTCATGTCTGGCAAGAGATGGCTAGTGAAATTGCATGCCACCTTCACTGGGACACATTAAACAGAAGGCAGTGTTTCCAATGGAAACAATGAAAACTGCAAGTGTTAATGCATGTTATTCCTCAATAATGCTTAAAGTGACTGTTATGGCAGTTGCTGCTCCCTTTTATGGAAAAAAGGGGAGCGCTCGACAGCCACATTTTAAAGATCTTTTCCCATAATTTCACCCAGGAGGCCAAATATTCCTTGCACAAAGCCTGAGCAAACAGATTTTTGCGTGCAACCCAAGGAGATCCATCCCTCATACTGCTGCAAAGCCCAGAAGGAGGCAAGTCGCCATTTTACCTCCATTAGTGTCCCCTCTGCTTGCCTGCCTGGTGGGGAAAGCATCTCTAGATTTTTGGGGGCAAGTACTGCCTGCTGGTGGCTCTGGTCCTTGTCACATTTATTTCTGTGACTGCACAGTCTGCCTGCAGAGCCTGTCTCACAGCAGCCATGTTCTGTCTTGCAGAAAGAACACGTAGGGGCTTTTGGTTTTGTGTAGCATCTAGTGGTTGTGAGAGCAGCATGAAGCAATATTTGGCATTTTCTACAAAAGAGTGATTTCTGGATGCTGCTGGAAACCTGACCTTGTGTTTTGGGTGGGATTCTTCGGTTACCTCTTTATACACACTTTCAGGTGTTGATACAAGTCACCTTAAAAGTGTTACTCCTTCAAAATGGAGCAGTGATTTCTTGTGAGTAACAAGCATGGATTTCCATGCAGGGCCACCACCTCTGATGTTGCATCTGCAGTCAGTGGAGGCATGATTGTCCATGGGCAGCAATATTGAATGTATGGGACAGAATCTGATTTGAAGGGACTACTAAGTAACTGGGTGTCTATATCTTGTCATTTTTCCCTGAAAAAGAATAAGTTTGCAGAAGGCAGGGGTGAATTGTTTCCAGGGCCACATTTTCTTTCCTTCTGTGTGACTCCTTCTGAGTCTTTCCAGAGCATAAGCAGAAGATCTCTTACCCTATTGTGTCCAAACTCTTCTTCTACATTGTTTGTTCTTGGCTAGATGGCAAAGTAGCCCTGCCATTTTTAAGAAATCACTTTTATATGTCTCATGATGTTTTGAGTTTTTGCAGCTCACCAGTCCTTGCAGTTGTGCAAAGGCACAGACCACTTACACGAGAATCAAACAAATATCTTTCCTTCTTGTGGACTAGCAGAGCACAGAACCTGCAACGCTGCTTGTACAGGACTTTAAAACGTTGAAGTCAGAATGTTAGTACAAATGTTGTGCTTTCAGAAACAAGGGTTTATAGATCAGTTGTGATGTTTCAGTCTTGATCCTTGACTTTTTTTACTTGAGGTACAGACAAGAAAACACTTGTATGTGATTTTGAGTTTCATGCAGCCCTCTTGCACATATAGAGAATGTATCAGGTATGCAGATGAATCCTCTCTTAGCAGACTGGTTTTGTGTGCAAATTCATTTATGCCCATATAGATGAATGTAAAACTTTAACAGTAGAGAGAAATGTCTTCTATTATCTAAGCAAATAACATTATCCTGTATTTTCAGAAGACCAATCCTGCTATGTTTAGGTATAATGTCTGATACTACCACTTGAGTCCATTGATAATGTATAAAGGAATCTGCTTCCCTTTCAATCTTCTTTGCTTCTTTTTTATTTTCTACAGCAGTGCATTATCATTCTAATGATTTAAAATCCTTATAGGTTTTTGGTCAAACTACCATGAAAGCACTGAGAAGGAAATCCATTCTACTCACTGGTTACTTGGAATACTTGATAAAACATTACTACAGTGAGGATAAAACAAATCCAGAGAAGCCCTTTGTAAAAATAATCACACCATCTCAGATTGAGGAAAGAGGATGCCAGCTCACACTGTCTTTTTCCCTTCCAATCAAGTCTGTGTTTAAAGAGCTGGAGAAGAGAGGAGTAGCTGTGAGTAAATCAAACTTCATCTTACTATGTACTGTTTTGTGAACCTATATGATAACAAAGTAGTAATTGTGCTTTTATTCAAATAGTCTCATATCAAGCTAAAAAAATACTGAGAATAATGAATATTGCTTCCATAGCATCTTCAGTCTAATAAGTAGTGTTCACTTGTAAATCTAATGAGCAGAGTTATTTTATGAAGAATTTATTAGACTGTAGATTGTCCTTTCTCTATTGATTTATTTCTAGTAGTTCTGTGAGTAGCACCCAGTAGTCACGTTTAAGATTAGAGCTGCTTTATGGGTGTGTTATGGTGGGAGGTGTTATGGATGTGAAGCTCATGGTCTAAAGAGGAAAGACAGGAAAAAGAAAAAGAAGAAAGTAAATGAACAGCAACAACAAAACACTGGGGAAAAAAAATAATAATAATAAAAATGAGGATATTAGAGCTGTCTAGTGCAATGCACTGCCTGCACAGGTCTCTCTTGTTTGGTGTGGTTGTCCAGATCCCCTCCAGTGGGTCCAGGCATGAGGCCAGGGACCACCCAGAGGAGGTCTGTGCCACCCCAGGTTGCTGGCAGCCAGCAGTGCTCACCATCCTCAACACCAGAGCCCGATGGTGACAAGCTGTTCTGAACATCCACCAGCCCCTTCCATGGTCTGCAAATGGCCAAACCTTCCCTCCTTGTAAGGCATCAAGGTAGAAAAATAAAAAGGTATCTTTCCCTCAGAGGCATATTTTAGCAGTCAGGAGAAGGGACACCATTACCAGTGAGCACTGCTCAAAAAAAGAATAAAAGCCAAATTTAAGGCTATACATTTGGTGATGCAGGAGTGCTGGGAGGTGAGGCTGATAGGATAATGCTATATAAATTATATACAAGTTTTATTTCTGCTTCTGTCCCCAAAGAGCATCTCTTCTAGGTTAAATATGCTGCTGCTTTGGTGCTGCCAGGGAATTCCAGGAACTGCTGCTTTTAAGAGAGCATGGGGCCTTACAGTGTTGGCTTGCCTTTGAGATGCAGTAATGTGTTTCAAAGATGAGGGATTATTCTGTTCAGCAAAATGTTCAGATTCACAGAGGGGAGGGAGAAAAATTCTGCAAGCCCTGCAACATTACTGGTAGCTGTAGTATCATGCTGGCATGTTTCTGTTTTGTGGTGGCTTTTTTGTCACCTGTGTGCCTCTTCACCTATGGGTTTCTGTAGGCACTAAGGGTAATGGTGGGGCTGAATAGCTGGTTTGGAAACCCTCAGTGGCACTTCTGGAGTCCTTCCCATCCTCAGCCTTGCACCTTTGTTCAGGCTACACACTACTCTTCTTGCTATGTTCTTGACAATAAGGCTCCTCACAGCAGTTTTTTGGGGTCCCAAAGCTTTTTACATATCTCCCCTTGTCAGTCCAGTCATTCTTCCTTGAAGACAAGGATAACATTTCTAAACATATTCTGACAGATAAATGTGAAGTGACCTGAATTTACTGAGCGTTCCCTTTCTGTTTTGCAGTGTGACATGCGAGAACCAAACGCTCTTCGCATTGCCCCAGTTCCTCTCTACAATTCTTTCCGTGATGTGCACAGATTTATTGAAATCCTGGGATCTGCAATTACATCTTCAAAACAAACAGCAAACAATACTGCACTATCTGGTTCTTATTGATGGCTCAGCTGTATCTTTTAATCTATTTCTGACTAAGATGCATTTATCCCGCTGAGCGATTCTTTACTTTGACTAGGCTGAGCTATAGCCCATGCAATTTGCAAAAAAATGACTGTGCTTGAATAGTTATTTACAACAGACATAGTTTTATTAAAGCTCATATTTCCACTCTGCTTTGACTTTGACTTCATGAATTAGTATGCTTTGTATATTTTAATGGGGCTTTTCTTAAACATTTTATGTAGTTTCATTGCATTAACTTGGAGAAGCATGGAAGAATTGCTATCAACTAGAACAGGAATGGAAAAAAAAAATCCCTTCTTTATTATAAAAATGATGCATAATAAAGAGTGAGAAACAGACAAATCACCAACAGTTAAAAGATACAGCCCAATTTACATTTTTAATTTATCAATTCTATTTCAAGTACATGGTATACTTGAAAAGTAGAAGTTGAACAATTAGTTGTTTAAAAACTGTTAACTGCTGCATACTGGATTTTTCAAAGGGCCCAACATTTTGAAATTCTCATTTAATTAATGATTTAATTGAAGAATGAATTTACATTGCAGATACCTTCTTTGGTGTGACACAGTTGGCTGAAACAAAACTTTATCTTTCTCTAGCTTGTCATCCTGGAGATGATAGGCTTGAGAAAGCTGAGAACAATTTTCAGTGTGCGTAAGCCAGAGTGAAGGGCTGTGTGAGCACTTACTGAGGTCTTAACAGGCCTTCTTTTGGATTAGAGACAATGAACTCTGAACTGCTTTAGAAGCAGCCAAATATCCTCTTGTTAACTTAGTGTGGCCTAGATTTTTAGAGGCTTTCACTAGAGGGCTGAAAGCAATGAAGAAAAACTGCTTACATTTAACCAACACTTTACCCCCTGTTGTTTTAAGACATAAATAACACCTTGGCGTGGATGGCAACTAAACCTCTAAGTTTGTAGCTATTTAACCCAAACTCTTTCAAGATTCAGCTGAAACCTCCTCTCTGATGAAGAGTACCACTCTCTGATGGTACTCAATGTGTCTGAGTTTTGGTATGAAACACTTAGAAAATGTCTTCTGGTAGAACTTTTTGTTCTCCAGGGTGAGAAAGGATTTGGGGGAAGAAGGGAGGACTACTCCAATCCAATGGCTCAAGGGCATTTTTCCTGGTTGAAATTTTTGCACTCTTTGAGCATCTGCTGTACAGGGAAACACAAGGGCATTCACAGTCTCTGCCTGTGCTCAAAAATTTCTAAAAAATGGGTAGCTTTAAAATCTCTGCAATAATACCTACTTCATTGGTTGCAATGGGTAGGGAAAAGTTGAAAGAACTGCAAATAAAAACATCTGTTGGTATTTTTAGAACCTGGGAAGGGTAAGAACAGCTTCTGAAACTAAGAATGTTGTCATAAAAAATAGCACAGGAGTCTTAATCAGTTGGAAAGCTCTGGCTCACTCAAGGGGTTTTGATTATGTTGATGTCATTGCTCTTTAATTTAGCTGAGACTGCGTCATGGTATAGCAGACCAAGTATCTGAATTTCAGTGGCTGTTGTTTTATTTTTATCCTTGCATCTGCAGGACAGCTACTTTCATCTGTCAGGTGGCACCATCTTAGAAAATGACCTTTCTTATAAATCCAGATACAATGCTAGGTCATACTATAAAATGTGTTGTGTTGGTATTAGCTGGACCTTGGTAAACTCGGGAAGAGTAAAGACCTCAAAATCTTTTTCTAAATAACAGATAGACATCAGGTTTGGAGGAGCTGTTTGGGAAGTTACAGGGAGATGATAAATGGTGAATTTTGAGGTCACTGTTTGGCATCTGCTTTAAATTCACAAACTGTGAAAAGAACTTTTGTCTTTGTTGAAAAGAGTGAATCAAGTGGGGCAAGTAGAGTACTTACTGATGCTTTACAGTCCAGGGTTTAAAAGATAAGTTATCGACAAATGTTTAATAGTATTTTGTCTTTTAGTAACACTTCAGGCTACAGGTACAAATATTGATTTTATAAATAAGCATTTGTGTTCTATTTCATGGATTTGATTAAATTCAGTGTGCCAAACATCAGTTATTTCAACTTTTTCTTTCTTGTTTACCTGTGAGCTGTGAAGATAAACGTGAACCTTTGCTTTTATAGTCATATATATGAATTCAGAAAATTATTTCCAAAAGCTAAGGAAAGTCTGTGTCACATTTTACTGAACCAAAACTACACCGTAAGCACTAGTTTCACATATTTTTTCTCTTTTTGTGGTAAAAGTTTTGCAAAATGAATAATACTGAAAGTTAACATTAGGTGTCAGTATTTTACATATTATTTAGTGAGAGAATATCAAGTGAATGAGCTTCTGTGGAAAAAAAAAAAAAAAAAAAAAAAAGAAGAAAAAAGAATATTACAGTCTGCTTTTTCAAATGTTCTAAGTTATCACAGTTAGAGTAATATCAGGAATAATTATGTGTGAAATAATTAATTGTATATACCCTGAATGCTTCTTGCTAGTTACATCTCTGATTTAAAATTCAGTATTAAGTATGACTGCATTCTGATTGTGATAACATTTAGTTCTTGGATTGTCTGAAGAAATTAGATTTTTGAAATGAAATTGCAAGACATGAGTGTCTGCAGATGACAGAAAATTGATACCCAGGTAGAGTGATAAAATGCCTACAAAATGAAGGATATGTGAATATGTAGATGCTTGGTATGTGGTCTTTCCCAGCACAGCACAATTTAATAGTGTAAGATTTCATAAACACACTGTAGTTGTGGAAAACATGAGAGGAAAATTCTATAGAATCCACTTGTGCATTTTTTATGTTGTTTTGCTGTAAGAAGAATTAAAGGGAAGACAAAGTCCTCTTCTATAAACAGTAAAAGATGTATTTATTTTCCAAAAGAAGAGGAGATTATGAATGACAAAAAAGCCTGGCATACAGTTATTTTCTCATCTGAGGTTTTCAATGGGAAGGACATGACACAGTTGAACTGAGGATGCAAAAGGCAGGGAGCCCTTGGGCTGACTACTGCAGAATCCACCTTGCATTCCTTTTAGCAGCAGGGCAAGGAAAAAAGATGAAAGGGGAAAGGAAAGATGGAAGATCATGAAAATGGCTAACTTTTTAACCTATGTTATAATATGTTATGGTCATGTACCCACATACAACTGGGTACAGGTGGGAATTCTAGCCCCAGGGGTAGGGCTGGGCCTTGGTTGTGTTCAGAAAGGTGAAAATAAGCATCTGGGGCTAAATGTGCAGAGAGGGGCCTGAAGGGATGTGCACACATCACAGCAGTGGCTGCAATCAATGACCAAGGTAAGACTTACCAAGACATGGCCAAGGTAAGACTGTTATTTCATATACTCACTTATAAAACCCACTTCTTCCAGATCTCACGTGTTTCAGAGGGAGCTGATGTGCTCAGAGGCCCTTAAAAATCTCAGTAGGTTCCCAGCTGAACCTCGGAGCACCCAAACTGATGAAAATGTGTCCCTAAAAAGCTATTCACTCTCTATGACCAGCTGAGAGGCACTTTTGCATCGTAAGCTTAAACTTTTGTCAATATTTGTGAAATATATTTAGAAAGCTTATTCAGAAATGACTAAGTTATAGATCAGTAATTCATGCTTTTTATATTCCAAGTTTTTGTTACCTCCCCTTACTCTTCGAAGCATCGTTTTATGTTTCTAGTTAAATATAAGTGAGAATTGATTGGGGTATTTCTCAATGGAATTCTATCTTTATTTTATCATAATTACTTCATATTTGAATAATGACAGATGAACTACTTCATTCAACTGCCATTTTAAGGCTTTGAAGTCACAATAGCAGCAAAGGATTTTAATCCTGAAGCCATTATTATGGCAGAGAAGGCATCAGGGAAAAGGAAAACTTATGGTCGTGTAATTTTCTAGGCAGAAAAATACTTCTGTAGTTGCATTTTTTTATCTGGACACTTTGCTAACATTAAAAGGATCCACTGAACTTCAAAAAAAATGAAGTAGCTGCAACTTCTAGCAAAACAAATGGCTTCCATCCACCCTGGAAAGAGACACTAGAAATGCTGAATGAGAGGCCATGCTGTAAGTAAACTTCTGTAGTTATTTTGCTTTGGAGTTAGCTACAAACCCTTTAAAATTCTAGGCAGCTGCAAGACAGTATTTCACCAATAAAGAGTTCATTAGATCTTTTTTCTCTCTGACATTTACATCTAGTCCTGAGTACATGTTAATACTCCGAGGTATGAATTTCAAAGTTCCCTTTATCTTGGTGTACACTTTTAAGCAATTAATCAAATGATAAAAAATAGCTTTAAAAATAAGAAACTAATTGTGAATTTGAAGTATATGTTCAAAAATTTGCTGCATTATAATTTGTGGGGGACAGGGCCCCTTATCAATTGAGCTAAAGTGCAGAAGTTCCTTTTTTAAAAAACAACTTAGATTTAATGGAAGGATTTTGAAGAGATCATCAAATTGTTAAAATGTAACCAAACCAAATACCCAAGATAATTCTGTCTCCTCGGAAGCTACATCAAAGTTGGAGAGACATAGAAAAATCATTATTTAATATGCTCAAAATGACTCCCATGAGGGGCAGGATTTACCCAGGCTTCTGAAACCAGCATGGGGGCAAGCAGCACTGCAACCCCTTCCTTTGACCTAAAATCAAAAGGTAGCCTTGCCACCACAGGTGGCCAGGTAGAAATGTGAAGATAAATACAGAAACTTTTCCAGTTCTTTCATTTTAACAAAGCATGGTCTGAATGAAAGCAAGCATCTGAGCACTAGAGACAGCCCTACAGCTTGGAAGGAATGATGCCTTTGGGATGTCACCCTCAGGGGTTCAACCTGCACCTCTGCTGCTTTGCAAATGCTCCTGGTGCCTCAGTTTGCAGCCTGGGAGGGAGCATGATGTGAGGAGGCAGTTGCAAGGCTGTCTGCAGGATGTCTGCAAAGTTCACACTGATACTCGAACAGAAGATATTAAGAACTGAGAGCTATTAAAATGTCATTAATTAATCTCAACAGAAACAGGCCTGTGATATATTTTCTGTTTTAGCAGTGAGGTATGTCTGACATACCTCATGTCTCTTTTTAACGAGTGTTTTATTTGAATTTCTACCTGGGAGGTGAAAGGAAATTTTCAGAAATATTCACCCTTCAGATCGGGCATAGAAGCAGTTTTAAAGTCTTAGCTGACACTTTATGCAAAGTGCTCAGATGCTCTTGTGTGTAATATGAAATTTAAACCAGTGTGATCAAAAGGCAACAGATTCTGCCAGTTCTTACTTCTTAGACAGAACAACACCTTGCAACTGGGTAACTTGTAAGTGTGGATGTTTCTTTTTAAGGATACTTCTAGATTTTCCTGGACTGCTGCATCCTACACAGAAAAATATGGTGAAAATCCCCTTAGAGAAATCATCTGTGAGTCCAGATTCACCCACCTCTGAGTTCTCTGAAAGGGTTAGTTTTGCCTCTGAAAGGGTTAGTTTTCCTGATTCCACAGCAGAGTTTCTGTATCACTGAGTCTATAAAAATGATTTTGATCTGACAGCTATAAAAGGTAGAATCTATGAGTAAGAGGTACATATAATGGTTAATAACATAAATTTCTTTACAATACGCTGTCTTAAAAGTTCTGCAGCACATCAGCTTGGAAAAGGTTTCACCCACTGGAATGGGGGGCTTGAAGGGTTGACCATTCATGGTCCAGGAACAAAGAAGTGCTTTGGTCTGCTGAGCAGCTCAGTCAAAGCAAACCTCCCCAGCACATCCCAACTGGATAAAACCCAGCAGCAAGTAGAGCGATGACAGTTATTCTGGTAAGAAAGTGTGTGATGGAGCCATCAGCATTACTAAGAAGAGCTGACTGGTAGGACTGCAACCCTGGGAGCAGGGCCTCTTCCACCATGTTCAGCCATAGGGAATTCCATGTTTTCTCCATTTTCAGAAATAGATGCTAACCAGTAGCTGCAGCTGTGTAGAGCTATGGTGGGGGAGGATGGGCAGTTAAGACAGAAGCTTCAGCCTGGAGAGGTGCTGCCAAGTGTGCCAGAGCCACTGAAGCCAGCAGGAACTGGCCAAAAGCTTGGAGACATTTTTCACTGCTGAATTTGGGTCAACTCTGCTCGGTGCAGGGGTTGTGGAGAGGCTTGCTGAAGCCTGGTCTCTCAAGTGGTAATGCAGCCTGCCTTGGGATACCTCACCTCCTTTCCACCCAGCAGAGAACCTCAGGACACAACTTGGTCTCTATGGTTCACCATCCTCTCATCAGGTATTTCTGTTCTACTGATCATGAAGTAGTGCTGAAGTGCCTTTTGAGACTTCATGTTTGGTTTCTAGAATCTACTGGTTGATTGTTCTTCCTGCTTTCCTAGATCAGATCCTGTTTTAATACAGAGTTGTGCAAAAAATGGCTTATTAATATGATGGCATAAATTGTATATAGTGGTATAACAAATAATAGTGGAACTTGACTCCTAAATTGATGGGAAAATCCCATTTGTTATGATTATTTATGACTTCTAGTTCCAACATAGTTCAATGGCAGGTTAATGAATTTATAAACCTCTTCAGAGCATCTAGGTTTCATCTGTTGTTGGAACAACTTGAGTTAATAAGGTAAACACCTCCTGAACCAAAGCAGGAGTGACAAGTACACTGTATTTTAGGAAGAAATTACTCTAAACTTCTGAAATTTTACTAATCAAAGATTATTTCTCTGCATCAGATACAGATGAAGAATAATGTTATGGGTCAATTTTTGGAAGATCCTAAATTCTGTGCAAGTATGGACATGGCATATGACTGCTTCATTTTGGTGAGTATTCTTGTTTTAAAGTTTCTTGCTTTAACTGGATATTAAAACTGTAGTGATGAAATACCAGAAAAAGTATGAATCACCAAAATTACATGCTGAAGTCTGTTATCTTGACATTTTTCTGAATGAATATTGAAATGCTTAGCAAAAAAAAGATCTTGAAGTTCCTCCATCAGTAATCAGGCCCAGACTTTACTTGAAAAAAAAGTAATCTTTTTGTATTTAGTTATGAAAAGCATGTTCTTAATTATAATGATATCCATTAAAGCAAATGCCTTGAAAGACTAGTACTTTCAATTCAAAGGCTCTTCAAAAATATATGAAAGAACATAAATGTGTCCTGGAAAAATATTGGACAGAAAAACATGCCAATTGAATGTGGGTGAAATATATGGAGCTCTATACATGTGTATAAGTGTGCTCTTCTTCAGAGAATCAAGAGGTTTGGAACTGTCTTCAATTTCCCCCTCCCCCCTTCAAATTTATAGAAAGTGTAAGAAGTGGTTTGATGTGATGAAATCAAACATTCAATGAAAACAAAGGGATTAGCTCTGAAATAAGAAACCGGTTTTGCAGGGCTATAGATCCTTTGAACTTGGATGACATTGTCTCTGAGGAGGAGATGTTTGATGAATGTTAGACTTTAAAGCCTTTAGTAGGAAAAATTAGTCCAGAATCTGTTCCTGTAGGATGGGAAAAAATAATTCACTCTTTAAAAGATCAGGAAAAAAATGATGTCATTTTCTATTTCCCTTAAGTACCTTTCCATCAGATGCTTACATTGGAAAAGGCTCAACAACCATGAATTTAGGGGCTTACACTCCTAGTGATGTAGGCATCTCTGTCCTCTCTGACATACTGGGAAGTACTCCTCCCCCTTAGAATATAGGAATAAAGGAATCTGTGGCTAAGATGATCTTAAAAACACATTGCTGTCTAATTTTAATCTATTAATTTCATACAATGAACAGAATGAATTGTGTAAAATTATGTTGCCTCTGTTACATGCCAAATCTGTCAGGAACAGCTGGTTTGCATTGAGTGTATCACAATGACATTCACTGCACAGTTATAATGTTTAATTTTTTTCTTTTTTCATTAAGGTCCTATTTTAGTTTTGCAAGCTTGTGCATGGAGGGAGAAAGGCTAGTGCCTCCATCACACTGTTGCTGTTTAAGGTTATAAACAAAGAACTCTTGGCTCTCTGAAGAAATGACTAATGGGTGCAAGTTGGTTTTGCAGACCCTGTTCCAAGGGAAGTAAACTAGGATTAAAAAGTCTCATGGAGAATATTTTTCCCAACAGGCCTAATGCTCAACACTTTTTTTGCTCAGAAGAACTAGAAGGGTCATGATAACTGAAGGCTGAAACACAGGTGAGCTGATGACACAGGTTAGGGGGTGGATTAAGGGGGCTATAATGAATTGAGGCTGCAGTGGAGATGCAGTTCTGCTGATGCTGCTGTCCACACATGACCAAGGAGTGAGGGCTGTGACCTTCACTGTCACACCTAACACCATAACTCTCTCTCTTCCTCTTTCCTAAGTCCATAATACTCTGAAAAACCTAAAAGTATTTGCTAACCCTAAATACCACTTGCCTTTTGAACTGCTAATGATACACTTTGTTCCATTGCAGAGCCTGTCTGGACTAAAAGAAATAATGGATCTGGATGAAAGCTTTTCACAACTCAGAAGGTATAATTCTGGCTGGTAGGAAATCAGCATTGTAATATTTCTGCTAAACACACCCCAACATCAGGCAGGAATGGAGATGATGGCAAACTCATCACTAGGAACCTGCTATCATACGGAAAAGGTGACTTTTCTATGGTGACCTCCATAAGCAACTACAGCATCAGGATGCCACAGTTTGGCAGAGACAGAATCAAAAGGTTCACCTATAAGCAAGATTACAAGCATGAACCAGAGGAAAGAAGGGGACAGAGTGGTCTTGAGAAACAAAGGAAAAGGAAGTATATGACTTCAGAGGCCACAAACTTTGAAGATTTAGAGGAACTGAAAAATCTAGAACAATCTCAAAAACTGTAGGATGAATGCCCTCGTTTTATTTTTTTGCCTGCTTTTGAAGCAAGCTGAAATGAAGTGCAGCCATGTCAGGGTGATCTGAGTAAAAACTTCATTAATTTCTGTAGCTGGCTGCTGTGAAGAAGTCTTTAAGAAGTACAAACAGCCAGCACACCTGATACTCAACCTGGTGGCTGTTATTTGCATTGGTGGTGCATTTATTTACTTATTATTCCCTCCCCCAGATCTGCATACGTCCACTCAACAAGAAGATTTTTTTACATGTCCTAGAGCACATGGGAACATGCAATAGCCTGTCAGAAGGATGGAGCTGGGGAAAAAGGGCAATGGAGTAAAGCCATGCACAGAAATTAGAACCATTGTTGTGTTATACAGGCAAAATAATAGGAAGTGATTTGAACTACCATACTGAATTATTTAATTCAACTAATAACTTCCAGTCTTTGATAAACTGAATCATTTCTTTGGTTTGTTTATTTCAGTCAGCATAGTCTCCCCTGAAAACCTCTGGACAGGAGAGAGGACAATCATTGGTTTTCCAGAGGAGTTTTGCTTCCTGCATCTGACTTTCTCTTGTGTTTTTTTGACTTCTCTCTTCTGGCACAGAAGTGCCCCAGAGTGGTAGTTCTGAAGTGCCAGTTTTATATCAAAGACAGCCACTTCCTGTCCTCTGAAAACATTGACAGTGTGGGAAGATCTCCAGTCAACAAGCTATTGGTGTGGAGATTTGGGGTCACACCTGAAGCCAGCAGTGAGCACCAGGGAGAAGAGCTTTGAAGAGGATTTTGTTAGCACCACCTTACAACTCTGACTTGATCAGGGGTGCAGAGATATTGACACCCAAGGTGCATGACTCATTTGTCTTTTTAAGGTCCGTTGTTTTGTGCTGTAAAACCACCTTTTTGGCAGTTTGGCATCGTAGCACTTCTAGCACTTGCAGGCCTAACACTCCAGAAAATGCATTTACACTGCATTTAAAGCTTGTGTGTAACTACATCCTGTCAAGGAAAGTCTTTACATAATGCATCAACATATGCTGGAGTTTTGTCTCTTTTTTAGTACTGTATGGTTATACAATGGGTTGGAATGGCTTTTCTAAGTTATTAAAAATAGCTCTGGCAAGTCTGGTCTTTAAAATAAGTGTCAAGATACTTAACACGCCTGGGAAGGTGAGAGAAAATGACCACCTCAGATTTATGTGGAACTTTCTTACCTAGTAGTTTTCATTAACTGCAGTGTCTTATTTTAAAACAAAACAGTGGAAAATGACATTAGGTAACCTTGAAAAACAATGAGCTTAAAAATGAAGAAATATGTCATTTTCTTAGCTGTAAATATTTCTAAATCCAAACCTCTTTATAAGGTGAAATGGTCTTTTGTAAGAAGTAAACATTCAGAGATATCTATCCTCAAATTCTCTACTGCTTCAGAAAGTCTTACCTGTTATCAAAACTTTAGCAGCTCAGCTATTAAGAGATGTTTTAATGCAAGACCATTTGTCTCCCAAAATTCAAATGTTGTGGTTTTTAGACCTGAAGTCACAGCACATATGTTCCTTCCACACAGGCAGCATTAAACTGCAGGAGAAGCTTTAAGGATCTATTTTCTACCACCTGTGAGAATCTGAAAAAAATATCTTTTACTCTCTTAAAACTGTGGTAAGTAAAATGGATTATTTAGGGGAAAAAACTGCTTGGAGGAAGAGGTTTTGGAAGATGTTACCAGGATGTTTAGAAGGCATGTTATGGTTGAGAGGGTTGTCTGAATTTAACCATTACTATATATTTACATTGACATTTACATACAAGTTCCTACATAATAAGCATTTAGTGCCCAAGCAGGTAATATTGGGTCTGCTGTTAACTTGGACCATAAATTATTTGAGCTGTTACATGGCCATGCACGTGGACTTTTTGATGTATAATGTTGTGCTCCTAGAAATGGTTTTACTGGGATTAAAATTTCAAAGCCCTTATAGCAAAAAAAAAATAATGGCTACTGAATGGACACCAACTCTCTGAGCCAACAATTGCTGTAAGCAAGAATATGAATTACTGTCCAAATAGACATAATTCTTTGTACTCCTTTAAACATATTTTAAAACCTAATACAAATAGGAAAAGTATAATTTCTCTGGTGGAGATTGTGGGAAATAATGTATTTTCATTATCAAAAGATCTACTCATTTCCTAGGGTTTTCCAGTGATTTGCAAAGTTTTGGAACCATTTTCTTTAATTAAAAATTATTTTCTTCTGGAACCAGCCATTGTATTTTCTGTTAATAGCTATTATTGTCCAGGTTTATATTATCTGTTATGGCTTTTTTTACCTGCTGAATTAGATTTGGCACTGGGTGTCTGCCATACAAGCCAGACTATGAGCTGCCTGTCAATCATCTTACCAGAGAGTAAAGGCTGACCTAGACAAAAAGAAAAAGAAGTCAAGTTTTCTTTCCCCCCTCAGGAGACTGATGGTCCAGAACAAGACTTGTGATCACTGTTCAGGCATCTGCTGAAACTTATGATACTTCTTGAATTTATTAGAACTGCGTTGGTAACAGCTGCTGGGCATTCAGCATCTTCAGTCAACAGTGATTTTTAAAACTGCTATTTTAGCCTTAATGCTCTGTGCTCTCAGTTATGAGATGTGGAAAACTGGATGTTCACCAGCTTGATGACATGTCTCATAAGCAATGATGCCATGAATCACTGAAATAGGGACAAGAAATCAGAGCTTCAGAAATGATGCTCCAGCTTTAACTTGCACTGCAACCGCCAGAGCCCAACCTCTTGAGCAGCAATCTGCTCCAGGTGATGTCTGTGCAGATTCTGCTTCCTGTTTAGTTTTACTGAGATTAAATGAGCTTTTAGATTTTGCTAAACTGGTTGTTGCTTTTTTTTTTTTGCACATCTAAAGTATTTTCAGCCTTCCAGAGATCACACGGGAAGCTTGTGCTGCATAAGTTGAAACCGTATGCAAAGCTGCCATCCTTTTATAGCATTTTGTCACTGCTGACATACTGTCAAATGGAGGAGAAGGAAATCAGACAGAGCAGGCAACTTGACTGGAAATGTTAGGTGTACAGCAAAAGGCATTTTCATGAAAAATGTCCCTTGTAATCTTAGTTTTTGGACAGGGTAACAAGTTCTGCTGCAGTATTTTACAGATTTGCTGGTGGTTCCTTCATGTTTTGATGATGAAGTTCTGTTGCCCGCACTGTTCACAAATCTTTTCTAATTCTAAAAATGTTTTTGATGGTTTTATTTGAGGAATACCTCAAGATCAGCCTGGCTATAGTAGATTTTTCAATTAGTGATTGTCTGCAATTTATTCTATGACAAAATGATTGAAACATACACTTTAACAAACCCCAAACCAACAATGTATCAATTAATTAGAGCTGCTGCAGGTTCTTCAGGCACAAGCGGTTGTTAGTTTACAGAAAAGCACCGTGTTGCCTCTCAATTCACATCTGGGAGAAACACCTTATCACCTTTTTATACTGAACATCCACCTTGTTTGTTCCCAAAGTCCATCTCTAAAAAAATAAATCCCCAAGATGCAGTTCCTAAAAAGAAATGGCATTTTAGTTTAGAGGGGGAAGAGCAGCTGTCGTGCTGTTCAGCTCCCTCTCCTGTCTGAACGTTGAGTTGTCACCTCTTGGCAGACATAGCCAGTGTTTGGGACCAAGGAGGGTCCTGGTTCTGGCTTTGTATGGCCTTTAGCATAATTGGATCTTTGGCCATGAAGCTGAGGTTGTAGAACTTACTACAAAATCAATAATAATAATAATGTAAAGATCACTCTGTAGTCTTGTCATCCCTTCAGTGGTTCTATGTTCCCCTTTTTCTTTCTGCTGTTCTTCTTGAGTCCCAGAAGGTCTTGCCTCCTACACGCTTCAGTAAGTGCATGAACCTGTTCTCCTTGGCAACTTTCTTCCATTGTTTTGCTGAGATAGGAAATGATCTCCCTGCAAATCAGTCTTTCTCTTTTGCAGCATTGCAAAATCTGTCACGATCCCTCTCTAGACCTTCCTAAACTCTACTCCAGCTTCAGCCCCAGCCCTTGTTTCCTAAATGTCTCTGCTTTTTCACCATGGAATGTTCTACAGGATCCTACTTCAGGGCACCTCGTGACTTGCTTGCTGGCCACCTGCAGAGATGGAGCACATCTTCTGGTCTAGTGGGAGGTGTCCCTGCACATGACAGCAGCCTTGGAACTAGATGATCTTTTAGGTCCTTTCCATCCCAAACCACTCTATGAGTCTTGAGGAGTTCTAATGGCAACTGATGTCAGTGAGGTTCATTTTACTACACTGTTGGTGGGACAAATCCTTAAATTTCAGCATGGCCTTGATTTTCTCAGGTCATATGGCAGTTCTTTGGTTTATTTTATTTATAAAAAATAATCCCTTCATTCTGCCAAAGCATCGCCACAGGACTCTGCAGCTTGACCAGCACCATGGAGGTCCTTACACACACCACACAAACATCTTCTCTCACAAGGGAACCTCGCTGCACCAGGTACATGAGCCCTCATTTTGTAAGTTGAACTAGAAATACTAGAAAGATACTGTCATTTCTTGCTGGGAAAAAAAAAAAGGCCACTGGGGAAGGCACATGCAAGGAAGGGGCTTTTCTGAAGCCCTGAAGGTGCAAACCTGTGTCTGAATCTGCAGGTTCTCTGAGTTTCCCCACGTGGAGAAGGAGCATTAAGGAGCGAGGGCTGCAGGAAGCGCTGAGGGGCAGCAGCTGCGCGTGCCTCTGCCTCTCCAGGGCTGCTTCATGGAGAAGTGTTGCAACAGAACATCAAAGATACAGAAGTGTTTGGCTGGCTGACCTCCACCAGGCAATAGTACAAGTCTCTCTTTTTTTTTCCTTTTCTTTAGTGAAAAGCTCTCTGATTGGCTAAAATCTGCTGTTTTATAACTAACGTTATGGAATGGTAAGTGTCACATTTACCAAAGCTCTATTTCAAAATCACAAAGCAGATTTGCAGTCTATTTATTTCAGTACTCAAAGGGTTTCATTGAAGGTAAGAAAAAGGAAGTGGTCTTTAGGCTTAGAATCATAATTCCTTTCAGCTTTTGCCTTTAAGCCTCATGTTTACCTTCTGTACAAAAATAACTCTCCTTGTTTGTTGCAATTTTATCAGCAAAGTTTCTTTCATACTTTAAAATTTGGCTTTTTGTCCAGTCTGGAAGAGTTTTGCACTAAACCTGGTTGTAAGTCTCTTACTGGTGGGATGGTTAACTTCTGCTGTTGCAGGAAGTGGTTTTATTTTACTCTTTTTTTTTTTTTTTTTTTGTCCCTGCTTTCTTTGTATCTTTATGAGCTGGGGCAGATTAACCTAAAAGCTGCCTATAGACATGTGACCCAGATGTTTTCCGTTTTTTGAAATAGTTAAAACTGTTGCTGGTTGATGGCAGTTTGAGATGAGACGACAACGTCTGAGGCTGTAGGTAAGGAGCCTGAAATTCATCTTAATGCGGTTTAAGAAACCTGTTGTTAAAGATCTAAAAAGTAATCATACCTGCATGTCTTTTGTGCGTGTTCAGTGTGGATTATGTTACACAACTATTTTATTTCTTATGGCGTTTGTGCATTTGAAAGCAACGAGTGCCAACGTGGAGGGTAAGGATGTGAAACTAGGTTTGAAAGGTAAAATTAGTGTTCAAAATCTAGCAAATGTCTTCTATCTTATGCAAGAGGCAACTGTATCTGATCCTATCTAGTATCCCAAGCCACTAATCTCTTCTCATATCCCTGCCTGTACTAACTGGTTGTCCCCAAAAGGTAAAAAAGGCTGGTGCCACTGGCTGGGAAATGAGATCTGATCAGGTTTCCCAGCATTTGCCTTTGCCAGGTGCAATTTAGCACTGTTTGACTAACTGCCTTCCCTGCTGGTTACCACAAAAGAGGTGATTATAGCAGTGGCTATTAATCTGTGTGTATGTAATCTAAGTGTAAGACTTGGGGAAGTATCTAGTTGATACTCGGTATCATTAGAGACTGAAGAGATTGACAAAGCAATCTCCTGCCCTGCTCTGTATCAAAAAGTTTGATTATTTATCAACTTTATTAATAAAATTTGCTTATTTCTAAATAATATTCTATTATTCATCAGTGGTGCTAATGCAGAGGCATAAGAGACATTGTACAAATTACTTTGTTTGGTCCACGTTCACTCTCAGTGCTGTTTCTCGTGGAGCTGTGCCATGGAGGTATCACAGTAGCATGTTTCCTGCACAAGGCTGTTTAGATCCAGACTAACTCCTCCTCTGCTTCAGAGCTGGCCAGAAAAAACGTTGTGTGACCTGAGACCCCACCTCACTCAAAGCTTTCTTTCAGAAAAGCTCACTTTGCAATGCTGTCAGTGTACAAACTCTGCTTTCTGGCCTTCAGAGCCTCTCAAGGAAGCAGCAATTTAGGAAGATCACTGGAACAGGTTGCCTAGAGAGGTGGTGGAGGCCCCATCCCTGGAGACATTCAAGACCAGGCTTGATGGGGCTCTGAGCAATCTGTTCTAGTTGGAGATGTCCCTGCTTATTGTTGGGGGCTGAACTGGATGACCTCCAGAGGTCCAACCCAAGACATTCTATGATCCTAAGATGTTCAACTAACATGATAGAAAGCTTTGATTATGGGCCACATAAAGCAGAGCTGGAATTAGCAGGATTTGTTCTATGGTGAAGGTTTGTTTTCCTGGTAACGTGTAGTTTGCTGCAAACTTTGTGACAGGTACTGGTGCCTGTCACTGGTTGCCTTGTTGTAAGAAGCAACTTGGTTTTTGTGTGGAAAGATGGGTCAGAGTTGAAAGATACCACACGTGGCTTGAAGCTCATTTGGAAATCATGTATACTAATTAGAGGGAGATTTTAGCAGAGTGTTGCAGGATTACATTTTCAATTTTCTGTACTTTTTGGAGAAAAAAAAAGCTGCCCTGCTTGCATTCACAAATCAGCACAGACAGGGAAATTTTATAAAAAGAACATGTTCTCTTCCTAGGCTGTGTTTGTAGTGGTTTTTATGTTACTGCTGCAATGTCTTAGAGTTATTTGAAATGTGTTTTCCACAGACCTGTGAGAGTTAGAAAAGTAGTTTGAATTTTCAAAGTTATTTCTCTTTATGTTCTCCTTTCTCTGTAACTTACCTCTTTGTGTCCAAAGGAAATTAATTTTAAAGCAGCATCTCTTGTTTGCTTTACCTTTCAATCCAATTACATCTGTAACATGCATTTGTTCGTTTTCTTTCGCAAAGAGGATGAACAGCTGAAGCATTCTCTGTCTAACCAGCAGGAACAGAAAGTTCCCCACCATTTCCCTGGAAATTTGAAACAGCATCTAAGAAATGTGACTTCCTGTGTACAGAATTAAAATATGAATTCTATGTAACCTGTTGTTGATTAGCTTTTTTTAGGAATTAATTATTAATTAGCATGAACTAATGGTGTAATTTTCCTTGGAAAAAAAAAAAAAAAAAAAAAAGCCTTTGCCTTTTCTGGCAGCATTTGTTGTAGAAAATTCCATTTGCTTTGATACAAGAGATATCCAAGCTTGCAGGAGATACTCTATCCTTTTCTGACCAAGCATGGGTGTGTGGTCCCTTGGCAACCCCTCTGACCAGGGCTGGGATTGCCAGGGCACTAAAGGAAAGGTTTGTATCAGACCATGGTCTTGGGCATGTTCCTCCCCACTTGGAGAGAAGCAGGAACCAGAAACTAAAATGGTGACAGAGACACGTTTTGGTTCTTCTCCTGATGTCTGGGTGGCACACCACCACAACCTCTGGTGTGGTGCTAGCTTAATTGAAACAGTTGTACACAGCCCTGGTGTGGATTCCTTGATCTCTTTCTGGTCACAGAAGTTTTTACTTTGCAGTGCTGAGCTTCAGGCTAGTCTCTAAAAAGGAGTCTCCCACACAAGTGGGATGGACCGTCCGTCATCTCTAGTGCTATAGAGGATGGATTTTGCTGTGATTCTCAGAGATTTATTTCATCTTGGCTCCCTGCTAAAGAGTCCCACATGCTGTCTTCTCATGGCCTGCTTCTTCTGAGTCACATAGGGCTTAGCAGGTTGTAGGCAGTGTCTTCTGAAGTTTTGAGCTTCGCTATGTGCAATTCTGATACTTGCCTATTTTTCTTGACCTTTTTTTGTAGATGCTTCTGTGCTGTGTCAGCTCAATCAGTATGAGTTGCTAGCATTTATTGAGTTGTTAAAACCTGCATGATGCTAAGAACAGGCTCTTCCTGTTGGAGAAGTCTGTTAGGGCTTAGGTGTGTTCTTAATTAGAAACCTGAAACATGGTAGTTGCACAGGATGTATCTGAATCCTGCACATGTAGATGTTGTTTGGGCTGGTCTCTTCTAAGGACAAAAAAACCACCCCAAAACAACAACAACAAAAAAATCACTTGGACTCTTTACATTCCACTTTCTCCTAAGTAAGACTTCCATATGGATGCATCAAAGCTATTTCTCAGTGCTGCAAAGACAGAAGCTGGTACTGGTGGATGCCATCTGTGTGAAAATGCTTTGGTCATTTTTCTGGTTCCATTTATTGACAACATTACTCCTGAGGAAAACAGGTGGGATAACATTTTGTTCAAGCTTTTGATTGTGTATCTTCCATGGTAGTTCAAGTGCCATTCAGATCCCAACTGCAGATTTCTTTACTTGATTACCCAACCTGCACAAAACTGTCCCTTTTTCCACCCTGTGGTGGCTTCCAAAAGCTTTTTTCACATTAAACTAATTGTTTTAATGTTCTCTTAGCCTCAGAGAGGGCTGAAGACCCTGGTACCTTCAGCTTGCTCGTAATGACACGGTTCTCTGCTGGGTGTGAATTTAGGAACCTGTGGGCTTGGTCTAGGTCAAAAGGCATTGGTGTTACCTGCTTCTGAAACCTCCTCTTAAGGCCAGTCTGCTCCATCCAGCAGTCTCAATGAATCTTGATTTCACTGACAACTCTTTATCAACACCTGAAGGACAGAGGTGGTTGTACTTTGCTGTTCTGGATGTTAAGTCTGTACCTTGATAGAATCATAGAATGGCAGGAGCTGGAAGGCACCTGTAGAGGTAATCTAGTCCAACCTCCCTGCTAAAGCAGAGTCACCTAGAGCAGGTTGCACAGGATCATGTCCAGGTGGGTTTTGAGTCTCTCCAGAGACTCTACAACCTCCCTGGGCAGCCTGTTTCAGTGCTCTGTCACCCTCAAAGAAGTTTTTCCTCCTGAGAAAGCCTTCCCGTACTCAACATGACTCTGTCAGTCCTTCCTGCTTTGACAAATACTATAAAAAGGTTGTTTTGGAGACTTACTACAAAACAAACACTGCCAGCTCCTCATTTGTACAGGGACTTCCTCAATGAAGAGCTATTTTCATATTGAGGTTGAGATCTCTTGTCACAGAGGCTGTGGACTCCCATCATCTTCAGTACAACTTAAAGCACCTCGAGGTGCAAACTTCCATGCTGGCTGGAACAGGGACAAAGGAAATACTGTTGGATTTTTTTTTTAAAGCAGGTTATCTGGAAAATCAGCCATTAATTTCCTGGGCATGGATATTTAGCTGCTGCAAACTGACCACAGGGCAAATCTAACTCATGCTGGAGATCAGTCTGTGGGTGCAGCCAGGTCACACTCTAGCAGGTTTTTCTTTTATCACTTGGGTCATGCTGAAGTCACCTGGAAGTTGAGGTCTGCCATGTGTAAAAGTGATTCCTCTTAGCCAGAAACTAAGAACCCAAAATTCATATGAGCTTGAAAAATGTAGTCTTTTAATTTTAATATCAATTTATTTATTTTTGTTCATTGTAGTTAGAACTAGCTTGGGATTTACGTAGGAGAGATAGCAAAGGGTTCTTTAACAGATATTGGTGTTGTCCAAATTAGCTTCTAAACTTGTGGGGGTAGGAGCAAGTTACACAGTAAAATACTAACTCCATAGTGCACAGATACCTACTGAAGCATTTCTTTAATGAATTAACTAAGTAAGTTTGATGTTATTATGGTTAGTGGTTTAGGTTGTTGAAGACACAATACAATACTTCCTTCCATTTGAGACTGACAAGTATTAAATCATTCTCTTCTAGTTCAGCTGGGTATTGTGGGTTTCTTCTGTGGTTTTTCATGAACATTTCTTGCAAGTCCTGTTCCTGATACACTAAACAGGCACAGTCCTGGAGCAAATGAACTTAAAGTGACTTCTGATTCCTTCTCCAAGACATCTATCAGTTTTCAGCACAACTGCAACATGATAAGAGGGGGGGGGAGACAAGGAGGAAGAAAAAAAAAGAAGTGCATGTGGCTGAGAGCTACAGTGCTTCAAGTATGTGCTTGCCCTTTGCTTCTTATTTCTTTTCCTGCCACACCCTGAGTGAAGCCACCACTGTATGTGGTGCTGAATCAGATACCAAAGCTCCTCCTAGGCAAGCGGTAGAGCCTAGCACCTGTACTTGTTTGCCTACTGCTCAGGATGTTACTAAACTCTCTTCCTGTGTGGGGGAGGAGGGAAATGACACAGATATTTTGTGAAGACAACTGAAGCTCTGGAGTTTTGTCTCCAAGAGAGTCACCTCCATGGGTGGTGGGTTCATCAGCAGCCTGCTGGGTGTCAGGATGCTCTCAGCATTTCTGGTGTTTCTGCTGCAGCTGTGGCTCAGGAGGAACCTGCTGCTGGGCTGGGCAAATATCTGCTTAGGAGAGTGAAGATGGAGGAACTGAGCAGTCCCAGTTGGGGAAAAGATGCAGTGCTGGCAGCATGTCCCACTGGTTGGGGGATCCTCAACCCACATGATGATGTTGGTCAGAGCAAAACCCCTGTGAGGTGGTGCCAGGCCCCATTGCAGGAGACCCTGGTGGTGACACCATGGACATCCACAGCAAACTCCCAACAGAAGCCTCTCTGGACTCTCTCTAACAGAATGCATTTCTAGTGAACAGCTTTGCTAAAAAATGAACCATTGCTTTCCACTAGGAAGGTGTTACATCAGGCTTTTCAACTGGCCAAGCTGCTCTGACGCCTGCTGCCATTTGTGCTTTGGGCTGAGCAGTGCTGAGGCTTCTATCAGCAGTAGCACCTTGCATGCTTGGTTTCTCTATTAGCAGAAAAAGCCAAGTATAGTAACCAGTAGCAATGAGTGAACACATTCTTGTGATTATTTTTGGTCTAGGAAGTGCATTAATCCATCCACTCTTCTTGGACTGGCAAAGGAACTGGAAACAGCCTGAGCACAAGCATGTCAGTTCCTCCTCATTCATTAATCCCAGGCCCTGGCAAAGGCAAGAAGTGCCCCCAGTCTTAGCAGAGGCTTAGAGAAATGGGATTCTTCAACCCATTCCTGAGTTTCCTTTGGACAGTCTAACACTGGCTCTGGACTGAACAGTGTGCAGTCATGCAGACCTGAGACATTCAGAATTGCTGTGCAGAGATTTTAATTGGAAAAAAATATTTTCTAGTTTTAATTTTAATCTAAAGTTTGAGTCTTTTTATAAAATCTTTCCTAGAGTGCAAGTAAGCAAAGAGAGAGAGCCTATTGAGATGAGGAGCAAAAAATGTATAAAATAATAGGCTGAAAAAAATTAAACAGAAAGACTTCCTACCATGATACAGATGTTCAGGGAATAATATTGATGCACTGTTAGGGCTTTTCAGCTCAGGTATCCAGGACTGCAGAGGCTCACCTGAGCTAAGTGCAGTGATTTCAGCTAACAAGGGGTCTTGAGGAGTCCATCAGCTCTGGATGTTACCACACAACCTAATGAGGCCACGGCTGACACCAGATGAAATATTTGCTCAGTATTTTTGTTCTTATCAATGTTGGGGACAGAGGAATGGCTGCCACTCCTCTCATTATAGCTGCTGGTGTCTGCACGTGGATGTGGCACCATTGTGGTCCTGCTGACCCTGATTGCTTCTACCAAGAGCAGCATGTCTAGGGGGGGCTCTGGTGCTGCAGGTGTGCTCTGGTCCCCTGGCTTGCAGGAAATAATGCATTCAGGGTTTCTGGACTCATCTTAAACCACCTTAGGGAAATAAACATATATATTGGTCCCTCACAAAACAATTTTAGATATAATTAAGAGAGCTTGTGCTCAAACTTCTGACATAATCAAACAAATAATATTTTTGACACCACAAACCCCTTGGTATTTCCCCTTAGCTGAAAGCAGACATCTTAGCTACACAATGTGATATCAGATGATACCACATAAAACAAATGCCTTTGTCTTCTCTCTGCTGTGCTGCTGAGGGAGCAGCACGGTGGGACAGGCACTCCTGCTGCCTTCTGCTCCACTCTGGGTCGTGACAGAGGCGACTGGTGAAGAAAGCAAACCAGGGGCCCCACAAAATGCAGAAGAGGGGCTTGCTCGATGCATGCCACAAAGAATTTCCCCTTCTTGTTTCTGCTGTAGCTCAAAAGTTTTCTCCTAAAACTGTAGGTGCTGGCTCTGCTGTGTTTCACAGCAGCACCGCTTACAAGAGCAGCACCAGGAGCTCTGCAGAGGAAAGTGGAGATGGAGTGTGGGAACAGATTAAAAGTGTCTGGAGAGAGTTTTTTTTTTCCCCCCCCTCAGATGGGAAGTGGGAGCAGTGAGAAGCAGGAAGGGAGCAGCTGCAGGATCACAGCACAAAAACTGCTGCAGATACGTATGGAGGAAGACTGAGAGAGGGTAGGAGGGACTGTTTCATGTGCACAGCACAGGGAATCAAATGTTCTCCTTGGAAGTGGGAGTGAGGAGGTGTTGCTGTCTGAGAAAGGGACAAGCTTCTTGTTGGACATACTATTGAGGCAGGTTTTATGACAAGCTGACTTTATTTTTTGTATTTTTAAAATCTGAGAAGCTTTGAAGCCTTTCCTGTTCAATAAGCTCAGTATCTCATTTTGACAGACCTGTCTTCTGTAGGATGACGGGTATATGGAACTGCAAATGGGTTAGATGTGGCAAATGTGCATTTACACTTCTAAGCTGAGAGAGTCTAGTCTATTCTCAGAGGTTAAAACAGCTGCTACTGCTTCACCAAAGCCTTAATAGAGCTGAAGAAAGGAATTCTGTAGTGAAGGGGATGTTGCTGCTGTAGGAACTAAGGACCTGGAGGTAAACTGAGGCATGGTTTATGACTGCTCCAAGTGTTCAGTGGTGCACAGCTGACTGAGAGGTAGAGTGGCATAAAAATTGTCTATTCTTAGTGATGAACATGAGGTGCTTCCTCCACTGGGGATCACCCAGTGGAGCATGTGCACGTACATGAATGTGGGGCAGGTCACAAACGTGGTGTAAAGTCATACCCCAGCTGGCCTTGTGAGTGCCTGTGTAGCCCTTGTCAAACTGAAACTAAGATTCCTGTTGGCAAAGCTGTGAAACTGAGACCTTACAGGAAGTTTGTGTCTTTGGCTGTTTGCAGCAAACTTTCAGGCATTTAAAAAATATTTTTCTAATACACCAGTTTGTCTTGTGTTACTAACTTTTCCACTTCTCCAGAGAGTTTGGGCTGTTCCAAAATTACCAACACCACATGTCTCTAGTTCAGGTAAGCATGGAAAGTTTGGATGAATATCTGAATCTCTGTGAGGAGAAGTTCTGCAAAATTGAGCTGGAAGTATTTCAAGCAGTCGTACTTTGAAATTTCTGTCACTTCTGCTTCTGCTTGTATCTGTAAATACTGCAAGAATAACCTTTCCCATAGTATCTCATCACTTCAGATCTGGCAACATTAAAAGTAACAACACTTTTCTGAACATTTAGGCTATAGGAACAGATTTCTTTCAAGCACCGGAGAAAATTTGTGATTCTTATGTGATCTTCCTAGAGAAAACATTGGATTCTTTTTTATTCAGAATTAGATAGCTTTAAACTAAAATCTACTCTGTGACAAGGATTATATGCAGATGTAAAAGGAGTTTAGGGGTGGTCAGTCTTACCTGTGGTGTTTGGAAAGATGTGAATCTAATCTGTACTTCTCTGCAGTACATATATGGATAATAGAAAGGAAGGTGGTAGAAGGAAATTATTTTTTCCTCACCAGATAGGTAAGGGTAGGTCAGGAGTAACCAAGCAGTGCTTCTCTGGGCCTCTCTAGCACTGCTCAGGTCTTATTTGGTGTTAAACCAATTCAACTGTTATGGACTCCTATGATGGTAGGAATGACCTGCTGTCATCGGTCTCATGACAAAACCATACCCATTGTGCTGCTCTGTGCTTTAGGATGTGTCAGAAGTGCTACACATCAGGCAATATTCATAGTTTGTTTTTTGAATACTGTGTACAAATGACCAACATTCATCATCTGAAGGATAGGAGTCTTGACTTGCACAGCATGGAAAAGGAGGCAGGTGTCGTGGATCAGATGCACTCCAGAAAGAACTGAAACGTGCTGCCAGCAGGAAGACCTAGAAGTAGCAATTTTTTTCCCAGGCATGTTCTTTTACATATTCAACTGAATTTCTACTATGGACGCCTGTTCCCAGCATATATGCAGGCCAAACTATACACAAAGGATACTTTTAGCTTCACATTCTACTCAAAACTAAGATATTAAATTGACATAGGAGTGGTGAAAATAGACTCCATTATGCCATCCCATATGATATATTGGGACAAACGAACTTTTGAAACAACTGTTACCTTTCCTGAGACCTTCACTTGTAGTATCATTAAGAAACTAAGTGATGCAAGAAGAGACATGACCATATGCAGTCACTTGCTGATCTGAAGAAGCTCTTGTGCCCTATTGCATGTGTTTTTTGTTGTTTCCAAGAATATCCTGGCAATATTTCCCAGTGAGCTTTCATTTGTGCAGAGGAGCCCTGTAGATAGCAGGTCACGGAGAAATACAGGATTAGAGTTGGATCTACAGTAATTAAATGTGAATGTGAAGAGTTTGTCATTGTATCTGCACAACTTTGGACTAGTAACTATCTCCCATTCTTTTTTCTTTCTCATTCTCTGCCGATTTCTACCCAAAAAGAAAAGCATTTCTAGAGACAGCACATCTCTATCCTATAGGGTACAAGCATTTTTTCCAGATCCCTGTTTTTCTCTGTCATCTGATCTTTCTATCTTTAAAGGTCTCATTCTTTTTTCTTTCTCATTCTCTGCCGATTTCTACCCAAAAAGAAAAGCATTTCTAGAGACAGCACATCTCTATCCTATAGGGTACAAGCATTTTTTCCAGATCCCTGTTTTTCTCTGTCATCTGATCTTTCTATCTTTAAAGGTCTACATATAGCAGGGAACAGACCCTGGGGCTTTCAGCTACCACCTTTTACAACATTTCAGAATGAAGCAAAGGAGAACCTTAGCTCCCTGCTTAAAGCCTCATTGGTAGCCATTGCACAGCTATTCAAACACTGTCTTCATGTCTCTCTTCATCCAATCCTTGAGACAAATTGAGAAACAACTTGTAAAGATTAATAGTATTCCCTATGAAACTGTGTATTTGGTGAAGATATTTTGCTGCCATCTGCTAGAAAGTGGGACTCAGTATCAGCCTTCTATTACTTTTTTATCCTTTTAATTTTTTATCATGTGAAGTGCTATTACCAGTTGGAAAAAATCCCAACAAAACCAAACCAGAAGAACCCCTACAGTCAGTCTTCACAGCAAGAAGCCACTCCTCATATTTATAGCATTGTGGTCAATGGGCAGGTGATCACTGAAGCCAAACCTGTCACAGTCTGCAAGGGATTGTGGGGTGCAGACTCAGCATCCATGAGGCTGTGACGTAGTGCAGGTGGAGAATTGGACATGCCTAATAGATGTGGAATGAGAAATTAAGTGCTGCACTTTAACACTGTAATTCTCAAGAACTCAGTCATCAAAGCAACCTTGGAGTATGTTCTTAGACCCTACATTAAACAAGAGAGTTACTGCTGTGCAGTGGTGCAAGTCTGTGTGTCCTTCCCTCCTACAGACTCTTATAAAGTACATTTCCATTCCTGGCTTTGGTTTTCCTCCTTGGGAGTGTATTTTCCTCCTTGGGAGTGCTTAAAGTTACTTTTACATTCCTGTAACTCCATTAACTTCAGTGAGTTTCCTGTGAACAGACCTTTGAAATTGCATGTCCTGCATTGCACAAAATAGGAAGGTATATGATAACACACTTTGTTTCTGCTGCATAAGAAGCTGTGAGATTTCAGTCAAGACAATGGTGGTCATTTAATAACCAAGAGTTACATAGAGTAAAATATAACCCTCTCTTGATAGAAGAGAATAAACCAAAAAGGTTGAAACTGTCATCCTATCAAGGATCAAGTTAAAATCTCAGGGATAAAAAATTCTGTAGCCCAAGAGCTGTTAAACAGTGATGCTTGAAAATGTTCTGCTTGTATTGTACCACTGCCTAGGAAGTCTGCTATGATTTGGACCAAATTGTGTCAAGAATTTTTTTCTTGAGGTGCATCCTTCATAGCAGCTGGATTATGTACCCCAGAGCATAAATAAAATTATGAGTAATGTACTGAGCAGTGTATTCCACACATGGTAACACAGAAATGCTGGGCAGTGAGATATTGCTACAAACAGAACAGAAAAGATGTTTTAGCCTTCTCTTTGACCCCAGGACAGGCAGGAGTAAGTAACTCTAAGGCACGTGTACCTTAGAGTTGCCTGAAGAACTCTGTGGGGCTTTTCTGCTTTTATTTGAAGAGGTTCCTCAAATACTGGACTAGAAAAGAGTGACTACAAAGCCAACCTATAGACACATGAAGCAAGATGACCTCCATGATCCTTGCTCAGTGTGTTGTCTGTTCTGTGAGATGCCACCAAAAATCTAATATGGCTGCAAGAGGTAAAAAATTTTAAAGGGTGCTTGATAATTAATGCTGATGAGCATGGCTGTTGTAGGACTTAGGATGTATCAACTAATTCACTGATGCTTGCTGATGAGGTTGCAGTTATGGTTGATAAGGGAAACTGCTCTTGCATTTAGGACATTTAACATTTTACAGCAGACTAAACTTGGCATGAAATTCTGTTTTATTGTCTAGCTGATAGAAAAGGATAAAACTGGAATAAAGACTCAGGCAGTGGTGGTGGTGTGCTATTTCTGATCTCCTACTTTTGACTAGAGATATGACTGATGATTGAAATTAATTCTGCTTCCTAAGTACTCATTATTCCAGGCTGGGTGACATCTTTCTGCAAAGGAGAAGACATAAGAATGTTGCATCTGCTTTATATTTTCATTACAATGAATTTTTCTGATTTTCTAGTACTCAGATAAACTGGTTTCAGGTCTCTTCTGGGCACTAGCTCAGGACACTCTATCCCTCAGTAGCCCTTTGTGTCCTTTGCTCTTTGTGTCCAGGCCCTGGGCACAGATGTGGGATGTGTTAACTGTGAGAGCAGCATGGTAGGGATGGTAGAAAACAAAGACAGAGTACAGATAAGAATAATAGAAAAAAAAAGCTGTGTGGCAATTTGTTATCCCCTCTCTTCACCTATAGTTTTCCAATCTGTCCCCCTTTATTTCCATCCATTATGTGTTTAAGCACTTGTCACCCCTGAGCTGTACTTCAGCAGAGACAACAAACAGTGAAGCAAAGCCTAAGAACAAAAGCCAACAGCAGAATTATTTACATAGGTGTGTTGATTTAAAACACTTCTTTCACAGGCACAGCACTATGTTTTCTGCTCTACAGGAATGCTCTGCCTCACCACGTGTGTGCAATGAGCTTGTTTTTTCCTTGTTTAACTCTTACTTTCTCTTCCATTTTCATGGTTTTTCAGGCCCACAGGTGTAGTGTCATGGTAAACCTGGGGCTGATTTTCATGCTTCAGTAATATGGTTGCATTAGGTTTCAGTGGGTGCTCCTCATGGACAACATGCTCTTCAGCACAAGAATGGAATTAGTGAATGTAGTGAGATGCAAGTGAATTTTGCTGTGTTTTCACGTTACTATGTTAAACACTTTCATGTTCTTTATTCTTCTGCCTTGATAGTGGTAGATATGTCATACAGAGTGATGTTGGAAATCAAAAGCTTCTTTTGATAAATACTGCAAATGATATGCAGCATTTTAAATCTCGTAATCCTGTAAAACAAATGCTACAGATTATATTAATCATGGATATCTATTTTTTTTTCTTTTCTTGGATTAAGGTATTTGCTACAACTACTGCTTGGTACAAGTTGCTAACGAATTAACATTTGCATTCTGTCTTTCACTAACTTTACTGATACTGTACCAAAAAGTCACAAAATAGTTATTGGATATTACCAGTCAGTTCACTCATCATATGATCAATTTCTTGACAAAGCAACATACCAAAATGGAATAAACTTGATAAATGTAATATGAACTTCCTCTATCTCTGTGGGCTTCTGTAGCAGGAGAATACTTAAATAAGTGTCTTTTATGTCCTTTTAAATCTCTCTTTTTTTGAAGAGTGAGGGCAGAAAAGTATCTTTCCCCATGAAAGGAAAATAAGAATGAATTGAAACATTTTCACTGTTATCAAACCTCAAGATTTTTTGAAAACACTGTTCTTAAAATAAATGGTCATGAAAATAGTTTTGCCAAGACCCAGCTCTAACCTTCCTGTTTCTCCCCCCTGTAATACCCGTTACTTCCCCACCATACGCTTGAAAGTGAACTCTGTGTTTAGAAATCAGGGCTTTAGGATCTTATCCCTTGATCTGCCAGATATGTCAAGTGTCACTTGACTATGTAGCAGCCACCTCACACTTGGAGTTGATGTCCCAGCTCTGGCTTCAGTTCAACCTGATTCACTCTGGGGATGCTGTGCTACTTCTAGGAGCAGGCTTGTCTGCTCCCTGAACAACCCAAACACATGGACCAGTTTGTGGGAAAAGTGACCACAGAGGTTGCAAATTTCATTTCAAGTATCAACTGCTGCTTCCTTCAGGGTGGACTTTTGGACTCCTGAGGGCATCTCCAAAAAGAGCTGTCTGTGTAGGACTGAATTGGTTCTGCTGTTCCAGCCAGAATGATATTACCCCTTCAGCTCAGTGGTGCTTCTCACCCCACAAGTAACCTGATCTACCCACTCTCCAGAAGTTCAAGTTCTCCTTTCTCATGTCTAATGTAATTTTTTTTTCTTCCCACCCTATAAATCAATTTTCTCTGCCTGTAACATCCATCCCAACTCATGCCAAGGCTTTTTCTTGTACCAACACTCTTCCCTGACTTTTCCCCACTCTTTTCCAACCTTCCACTTCTGTTCCCAAACAAAAGAGCTTATTTCAAGAGGATATTTCAAGGTGTTCCCATGTCCCTGTGCTCCTAGGTGAATGCCTCAAGGTGATTCTACCCCAGAGCCCTATAAACAACAGGGAGGGGAGGAAGGAAAATCTATCTTGGTTTCATGCCTTTCTCCAGCAAATCAACCGTAGGAGGTTTCAAAACTAAAATTTCTATCCAGATGCTGTTTGCCAAAAGGCAAATTAGCTAATTATATGATGAACACAGAGTGCCTCACAAGCAGTTGCACAGGGCTTGGCAGCTCTGCCTTACAAAGTAAGTTAAATGAATTCCCCTGCAAAACTGGCCCAAACTTGGCCCTGGTGCTACTAATGACAGTTTGGAAGCACCAAATCACAAAAGCATCAGAGAGGTTCCTTTTTCTGCTGATGTTTTATCTTTTTCCTGACTATATTTTTTGAAAGTTAAAGAAAAATGATGAAAAAAAGAGGGCAGAGTGTGAGTGCTACCAAATTCCTCTGGCAGTGCCGTTGAGTTTGTGGAGCTCATATTCAGGGTGCCATCTACTGGCACGCAGGGCAGGTAACGCTGTCAGGAATCTTCATGGAGTTTGGGCAGCAAAGGATTTCTACCTGGCAATCCTAAGGGAGCAACTTTTGTAATTTGTACCTTCATATTCTGCAAGATCTCCTTCATATTCTGCAGGATCTCACCAGGCTCTACACTAAGATAAATAAAATCTGATGGAGGGAACGTTACTGTTCGGGGTTTTATTTTTATTTCTGGTAGTTCCTGTTATTTTAGTGCCTCAGAAATAATTCTTGTGATAGTTTTATGTGTATGAATTAATTCCAGGTTTGGGGAAAATTAACTAAGGTTCAAAGAGACTAGAATAAATATTTTCAGAAGATCACTCATTTACTGACAGTGCTCCTCCTTGAGATGAGGGGCATGACTTTGTCATGCTATCAAACTTCTGTATAGCACATCATGTTCTGGCAGCACCAGACAGAGACTACCCAATTAAAACTCACCATGTTCCCAAGAAGAGATATGTCAGAGTTTTATAGGTGGGAGATTTCAGAAGAAAATTTGAGAGATGTGCTCCAGCCAAACATTGGATCGGTGACAGAGCCAGTGTTGCTCTCGTCTCTCGAGTCTGATCATCTCTCCAGCCTGGAGCCTACTGAAAATCTGTTGAGAGGCAATGCTGGTGTGATACCAACATGAAATACAAAATGGTTTGGCTCTCCAAGTTTAGAAGGAGGAAAAAAAAAACAGGTTTCCTGCTTAGTGCTGCTGCAGACCTTACTGCCAAAATGTCAAAGGGTCCCTGAGATGTGGGGTTGAGTGGTGACTGCTCCAAAGGGTGGTGAGAAGTGTCTCGGAGAGAAAGGTCATACAGTGCCATCTCCTAAAGGTCCACAAAAAGAGTTTTCCCCAGCATCACACACCAGCTCTGGAGCAGAAGTAGACATGCATACTACCGAGTAGCTTTAGCCAATTTTTTCTTCTCTTTCAGTGGTTCAACTTCTGTAGGATCCTTGAGTAACTAATTCATTGCAGGAAACAGCCAAGAAGCATAATCTTTACTGTTGCTTTTCCTATCATGGCATGTGACATTGAGTGAGTAATGGCTCATATTGAAGCACTTTCTTCTTCCCATTTATCCCTTTAAGAATGCTATGTTTCCTTGCCTTTCCATGTCTCTGGCTTTTTAAATTCCCCTGAATATATTCAAAAGCTGCCTGGGCACAGGTGTGGGAAACCACTTCTAGGTGGTTCTGCCTGATCAAGGGATGTTGGACCAAATGACCTCCAGAGGTTTCTTCCAACTTCAGCCATTCTGTGACTGCGATCCCACTCATTATTGTCCTCTACATCAAAGGCAATTTGCTGGAAGGAATTGGTTTACTGGAACTAGGAGAGGGTGAAGCTGTAAGATCTGTGTCCTTTCGCCAGCACAGTGCCTGTGGTCCTGCCCAAGGACACGTAGTAGTGCTCCTCATCTCCCTCTCCCACCTTCACACCAGTACAGTGTTTTCCTCTGCTCTGATGCCTTCATACGAATGGACTTTCTTGAAATCTGGGAGTTTAATCTTTTAGAGACTTAAGAGGTTGGGGAGATATTGCTGGAAAAAGCTGTGCTTTTCAAATTCATTTAGAAAATACTGATTTTCAACAGTTTCTGTTATAGCTTCACTTAAATGGGTTTCCATTTCCCTGGCTCCATAGTAGGAAAACCAGCAATAGGACTTCTTCCTAATACATTTTTTGATACACTTAAATAGAAATACAAATAACAAGTGTTATTGTGACTCTTACCATCTTCCTTCACCCATGATTTATGAATAGTAGTGCCAGGGTGACAAGGGAGAAGGAAGAAAGTGTTGTACTCTGTCCTCGTATTTGAACATCACTGTCCTGTTATCTTGGAAAGGAAATACGAAGCAACTCTTAGAGATGGAAAAAGTTTTGTAGATTTTAAGAGCCAGAAGATCTTGTTGAGTCACACTCTTGCTGAGACAAGAGGTTGAACAGCAGTACTGCTAGAGAAGGTGACCATTCTGTACAAGTTCCCCCTGGTTCCTCCAAGGGCTTGAGAGCTGATGTTCTCAGCCATTTCCTCAGTGCGAAATTTTAAAAATGAAGAGCCAAACAAAAATTCCATCCGTGCTGTTGGTAGAATTATAAAAAAGAAGGGATACTTTCTTAGATCTGGGTTTGAATCTAGGACACTTGCAGGGTTGTGGTGTGGTCCTGTAATGCACTTGTAACATGCATGTAAAGAGCTGGGGAAGTAAGATATGTTAATTGGCTTCACAGCAAGGCGTTTTCCTTTGCAAGATGCACAATGTGGAGTGTGAGCAGGGCCAAAGACAAAGCTGAGTGGCTGCCAGCTGGACGTGACAGAGGCTTGCAGGGAGATTACACCATAGAGGAGAATGGCTTTTGAGATAAGGATAATCTTTTACATAAACTAACTCTTCCAAGGCAGTTTGAATGGGTGATAAGGACAATAATAAAACTACAGGCTGACACAGCTGATTGTTATCCTGGTATTCAAGGATACTCAAGATCTTGCCAGCAAGACAACTCAGCTTCTTCTCCTGACTACAGTGATGTCTAACTGGCATTGCTACATTTCTGTGTGAAGGGTCCCTAGATTAATGTTCCTATTTCATGTTCTTCAGGTCAACCCAGTAACCATGGAAAGGTCTACAGCTTCTGATACGGCCTCTGAAAAGCCTAATCCTTCCCACCACAGTTCAGGGGCTGTTCAAATGAGGATCAAAAATGCCAACAGTCACCACGATAGACTGAGCCAAAGCAAATCTATGATTCTGTCTGAGAATCTGAAAGTCACTGAGCCCGTAAGTAAAACATTCATATTATTTTCTGACTCTTCCAATTTTTTAAAACCTACAGAATTATCCGAAGTGTGGCTAAGATACTGGTTTCGTGATCTTCACTTGCAAGGAGGGACTTAATGGCACTAATACATTTTTAGGAGTATGGCTAGGCATTGGAATAACAATTTTCTTTCAGTGAAAGACAGGATTTGGCTTTGGTGGCCATGATCAGGGCATCTACTCAGTATTTCAACTCTCAGGTGTTTCAATACTTAAGTATGGCTGCCATGGAGAAGAGTACTTAGAGTATCACATATACATCAAGATCTCTCAAAAGGTAGACTTTAAACCAGACAAAAGAAAAGAAAGGGAAATGACAACTCCGTAAATAAAGGATAACTTTCTCCATAACAAAAATGACTCTTGCTGTAGGAATGAATTGTAAATAAAACAGCTACTGAAGTTACTTTAGAATTTTAATAGTTGTCAGAGTTGAAAGTGTTGAGTCATTTTTTATCGATTACCTTTTCTTTTTAAATGAGATAGTGATGAACTCTATTGCCAGTTGTGTCCCTGCCCCTCTACTCCTGAGCTACTAAACAAACTGATTGGTATGAGTCTCCCCTGGTTAATTTTCTTCCATAATGGTGGCAACTTGCAGCTGAGGCCATACGATGTTACAAAATTATTTATGCAATGTTAGCCACTTTTTGGACTGCAGATCCATTTTGTTTTCAGAGAATGCAAATGAGGGGGAAAACTCTGTTAGCTAGGGACAAAGTCCCAGGTCTCAGTCACTTCTCACGACCATGCCAGCCATTAATTTTTGGTTTTGTTGATGTAATGGATTCTTATGAAATATTCAGCTTTCTAACAATGTTATTAAATGGAGAAAGCCTACAATAACAGCTGTATTTTCTTCCCTTTTCACTTGTACTTAAAACTCAAAATTCAGGCTTATTTAGAAATATTTTATTTTAACTATTAATTTCTCTGCTATCTTAAATCACTTCACCTTCTCTTTCTGGTGAGAAAAATCTATTTAGATCTTAGCAGCTGATAAAATACTCATTTGCCTTCCATTTAAACCATATTCTTTGCCTCAGAAACACTACATGTTTATTTCTTTTTATCTGACAAGCCATGTTCCTCCATTGCAAACCTGAAACGATGCTTATAGTAATTTACTGGGAATACTGTAATGTATTATCCAGAAGAACTGTACCTTTGAAAAAGTTTAAAAGTTAAGTATATTTAATGATGCCTAACATATTTTATTGGCTGTGTTTAACAAAAGGGACTAGGCTGCAGTTGTTTTTGACAAGCATGAAAACATCACAGCATGAGACTGCAAAAGGAATTATGTAGAGAAATTACAAGTGATCCATCTCTCAATGAATTATCCACCTCAATAGCCTGCAGAACTCAGCTACCAATTAACACCTACTTTATTACATGTTGGGATGTACTTAATAACTTTCATGTGTTTATGCACTATTACCTTGACTGATGCCTCTTGTACAATTAGGCATAATTGGCATATCAATATGCAAAAGTTAAAAGGATTAACCCTCTTAAAACTAATGAGCATTTCTGTATCCAGCTGCTAAATGAGACAAAATTAGCATTTTTCACTTTTGGGCAGGATTTTATCATGCAGTTTCTCATTGTTGATATTACCTTGTTACATAACTTCAGTTTTGGGGATAGTATGCTGGACTGTTACAGAGCAAGGGCTCTAAAAAGTTAAATTAGGCATAAACATTCACTGCTGCATTCCACTAACCATAGCAGGTACAATATATGTTCATCAGCTGAGAGCTGAAAAGTTGCTTTGTGTAGTAGCTTTTTGTTTAGTAGCTAATTATGTAAAAGCAGAATTTTACTGAGTATATGTCATTTTACCAAGCAAACTTGGCTCCAACATAATAGATTGAAAGCTTGCCATGCTCCTAATTTCTTTTCTATTTCAATTCTTTTCATCTCTTTTTGCCATGCAGAGTTTTCTGCCTAGATATTGACAGACTGAAAGTGTTTTGGCGTGTTTACTTAAATAAGCCTCTTGAAGTTGTTTGCTCAAGCCCAAACCAAAAGCAGAATTCCTGAGGATCCAAACG
>NW_009953703.1:22849-24871 GCF_000747805.2 Chaetura pelagica | reverse complement strand
AATATCAATTGCATATATCAATTGTCTGCTGACAAAGCTGAATCTTTGCATGGGACTTGTGAAGAATTTGGGGAAAAGCAGTGGAGGAAAGTGAGCTCTGTCTGTCCAAGTGGCTTGAAAAAGCAGAGTCCAACTGGTATACACACTTAGACATGTGTTTCTATACATTTATTAATCTTATTTTAAAATCTGTGACACTCTTTGTCTGTACACTTAAATACAGGGTCCACTTTTGCACTTAAAGGCACCTGCTAAAAGATACATATTACCAGTATTTTAAGAGAAGCCAATGATTTAGTGCTAGAAGATAAGGATTTATCCTGATCTTTCTCTTTGGAAATTTTCTATTTTCAACAGTCTGCTTCTGTTCAGATGATGCATATAACCTTTCATGTATCCACTGATGATCCTTATTTTCTGTTTGAACTGAATAGTGACTGAATATTTTTTGTTTGAAAAACTTGAGATAGCAGAATAGGGGACTCCATCTTACTGTTTTGCTGCCCCTATTTGCCATGTAAACTGTTGCCTGGGTTCTATTCATAAATGGGTCAAATCCTCTTTACCCAACTTATGCAAAAACTACTGAGTTCAGTGGATTTAGGCAAACAGTATTTGGCACATTTTGAGCAACAGATAGAAATATATCTATTTTTAAACATGTTTGGAAAAAAAAACCCCACACCAAACTCTGGACCACAAAGGGCAAAAACCAGGCACAAAGCTCAAAAGAAGACTGGTGATTTATAAGGAAGCAAACACATGATTTTCTCTAAGAGATCTGTTGTATTCTCAAGCATTTGCTCTGATGCTTGTAAGCACACCTGGGGCTATACTTCTGAAGGTGGACAGATTATTTTCTGTGGTGTGACAAGGAGGGAGATGCATCACACACCAGTGGGGCCAGATGCACTTGTGCATTTTCTAGTAGTAAAGATGCAAATGTGGAAGGCAGAAGCTAACGGGTGCAGAAGCTAAATGTAGATTCTTGGGGATTTTTGTTATTTATTTACGATGGAAATGCTTGAGCTTCGTGCAAAGGTTGAAATTGATATTAATGCAGAGTTTAAAGAGCACAAATCACAAAGCTGGACACAGAGCAAAGGCTCTTTCTGTGCTTAATGTTAGTGTCTGAGCTAGCAACGAAAATGAATATTTGCTATTTTCATCTGTTAAACCCCAGGGAAGTGCATTTTGCTTCATTCAGAACAACTTCAAACAATGAAATGTCTCTTTTTATTGGCATCTATATTAAGAATTAGAACCTATTTAGACATTCCAAAACGTTAATGTACGAGAGCTTTTCCTGATTAGATTAAACAAACTGGTAGGTTTATTTATCTCTCTAATACATTATCAGGGAAAGGGGAAGCAATCTTCTTTTGTTTCTTACTCCTGTGATTATAGAACACTTGCCAAAGTTATGGCTAGCCAAAAAGACAGAAATAAAATTGCTAAAAATATAAGCCTTCTGTTTAGCAGAGTTTTTGAGCCATATTTTGAAACTGCAGGGCTTGTGCATGTTTACTTCAAATGAAGCTTATAGTCAAGTTTGAGGCTTTGTTTGTATAGATTGTCCTGAAGTAGATCCTGATATTTAATTAAAATGACACTAAATCACATTGAATTGATAAGACTTGGCATCTCAAACAAAGGTAATTGCCCGTATTGGTTTTGTACAAAAATAGAGCTGCTTGGAAAATGTGCAGCCAACACAGACTGTCAACTCCATTTATAGATCAATATGTGAAAACCATTGATCAGGCAGGCATGTGTAACAGTAACACTTTGCATTTATTTGTTGTTTTTATACCATGTTAAGGCTTACAGGATTATCGGCTTCCAAAATATTTTGACTTCCTCATAAATATGTTATCTGTTTAATGTTAATTACAAGACAGACTCCAGCCCTATTTTAGAGTATTTTCAGTTCCATTTTTATAGGTAGTTTCAGCTGAAAAGGAATTATTTCAGTCTCTGAGAGATCATCAGAGCCTCTTTCATAGTAGAGTTTATGTAGGG
>NW_009953703.1:0-22456 GCF_000747805.2 Chaetura pelagica | reverse complement strand
TCAGAGCCTCTTTCATAGTAGCGTTTATGTTGGGAAAGTTTTGGAGGTTCTTTTTTTTATTTTCTTTTTTATGAGTTTACTTTTTTCCTGGAGGAAAAATCAAATCTTGACAAATCTATGTCTAAAAGCAGAAGACCTCCTGTAGTAGTTGTGTGGTAAGGGAAAAATATTTTCTCTATCGTGTTCTAATGGTGACTGCCAGATTTTATTCTCTGCAAATTTTATTGCCATGCAGCAGTCTGTGATAAATACATCTCCTTTTCACAGTGCAAGGATCTAGCTGTGCTCCCTTCAAGGTGTTACACAAATAATCTGAAAACACTGGGAGAGGTTCAGGAAAATACAGGAACTATATAAATTACGCATGACAAGTGTGGTAATTGTTAATAAGTGCAAGCTTGCACCTTGCTCACCCCAAATATAGCAGGGTAGGTATGAAAGCAGAGAGCCCATAAACACAGCCTGGTTTCACTTCTTGAACATGAATATTGTCAACAACAACAAAAAAAAATATCTGTTGGGTAACATTAGTTGTTCTCCTTTCCAGTGCAGGAAAATGAGAACTGAAGTGTGTCATATGTCCCCTTACTGTATTCAAACCCATTTTGTGCTTTCAAAAGCTAGACTGGCTCTCTGCTGTGTGTGGCACTTGCAGATGGACTCGGTCAGCCCTTGACTCCAGCTCTTCATCCGTTTCATACACGTGTCCCTCAGTCCCACCTGAGGAGCTGCTCCAGGCCAAGGCCCTCAGCCTGCACCAGGTACTGCTCCCGGATGAGCCCCTGCATGAGCTCTTACATACCATGAAGTCCTGTATCTTGCATAACATCCTGTAAGGAGTGCATTAGAATATTTGAGGGTTCAATTTACCTTCAATAGGCAACTCCAGACCCTTTTTCAGGGTCAGCATTTAGCATGCAGGTGTCTTTGCCAGCACAGACTAAGCCTTTTGTTTTTCTGAATAGTTTTTCTCCTTTTTATTTTTTTTTTCCCCCCTTGTATATGCCCTGTGAGAAGGCAGTTCTTTATTGTATATTTGCATTATAGCACTTCAACTGAAATAATCTTGGCTAAAAAGGAAGAAGTTAATTTTATGGTTAAACTCATTTATTTCTCCTCCAAGCATTTTCACTGTACCATTTCAGCAGTGTAGCTTGATAGGCAGCATCATAATGAGCTCATAGAAAAAAAAAAAAAAGAAATAACCAGCACCTATTTCTTCTTAAAAGCAAGGCTAAACTCATTTCAGCTCTATTAAGGGAGTGGTGAATGTAACTGGTTTGGCTTCCTTGTTAAACCAAACTGAAGTTCAGAAGAGATATTATGAGAGTGGGAATTGCTGATTTTGACTTTTACTCAGTGTGACAGAAGGGTAGAAAAAAAGGTTCAAAAACCTCCAGGTTTTTTTTTTTCCTTTTTTTTTTTTTTTTTTAATTTTCCTTCCCCCCCCCCAATCTTACATTATCTCACGCTGTGAAAATCTTTACTCTATTTACCAAGCACAAATTAGTCTTGCCAAAGGTTCTGCAAGTTTGCTACTTCAGCTTAGATCCTAAAACTTCAAAGAGAGCTGCAGCTCTACAAATTAGTGTATGTGCTCTGCCGTGGCTATTTTAACTTGAACTTAACTAAATTCGTTTATAATTTAGTACTGATTGAACACTGCCATAAACGTCCATGGGATACATGTTTTAAAGTTAGCCCTCTGATTCCTAATTTGAAGAAAAAAACTCGAACCTTGTTAGCATCTGGACTTATTTCCATAATAACAACCCCTTCAGAACCTACAAAGTAATGAATAATTGACAACAAATGAAATGTTTTGATAGTTGTCGGCACAAAGCATGTTTAATGTTTTGTGTTGCTTCCTAGCTAATTATGTAGATGACACATTTGTCAGACCTTGACTGCCATTAGAAACGTGTTTCCAGAGGGGAGAAAAACAGGCTATTCATAGAGTAATTAACTAGAATGCTCAATGACCTGTGAGAGATTCAAATGGCTGCCAGTTCAGACATTGTTTTGTTACAGAAGCAGAGGGGTAATTAAAATTCCAAATTACAGTGCTATGATGAAGCATTTGTTTGTTGACAGTCTACTCTTCCTCGAGTTGGTTAATTCTTTTTTTAAATTGCTTCTAATCCATTTTATAGCTTCTAGGAGTTGCGTCTTTGAATTTCCTGACAGCTAAATATGACGGGGAAATTGTTCCTCAGCAGCAGAACCCCGGGCTTGGCGGTTCCGTGGGAGCACAAGGTGGGTGGGTGGGATGGAATCGCTGCTCCTGCCCTGAACTGACGTGCCAGGGGTTTGTCCCCGGGACGCGCCGAGCCAGGCTCAGTTTGTAGAGTGGTGTGTCCCTAATCCTGCGCTAGGGAAGGTGTCCCGGGAGGGAACGGGTCAGATCAAGGAGCAGGGATCAGACAGATCGGGGAAGGTGTGTCTGAAAGCGTTAGAGGATAAAGCCCTGATGCGGGTTGGGCGGTGCGGGGGGTCCGGGGAAGAGCTTGGGGAAGCTGAGGTTGCTGCAGGACCATCTTCTGCGTGCAGAAATCGAGCACAAAATATGAGGAACGGGGATCGTTTCAGCAGGCTCGGCCGTAGCTTTGCCAGCCCCCTTGGCGGGCACAAAGGGCCGCGCCGGGAGCCAAAGCCTTTGTCCCGGGGCAAGACCCCAGCGCTCGAGTTCTCTGAACGCCGCACGAAGCGCGAACCCGGGTGAAAAAGCTGCTTTCCCTTTGCCAAAAGTGAGAAGGGGCTTTCGCTGAAGAGATGTGACAGGAGCTCGGCGGAGCTGCCGGCGGGAGCGGCCCGTGTCCCGCAGACACTGTCAGCCGGGAGTGAGCCCCTCATGGAACGGGGCCTGTGATACAGCTGGCCCCGCGTCACGTCACCTTGTCATCTCTCTGCACGGAGCAGGGAGAGATGAGCTGAAAATAGCTGGGCACTGACCTTGAACTTGGCGGAGAAGTGAGAAGTGACGGGGGGATGTTCCGCCCGCGGTGGCCGCACCGAGCGCGGGCTGCTCTGCGGGTGCAGCAGCACAAGAGGGCAGAGCAGCACCAGAGATTACAGGTGAAGCGGCTGATGCTGCAGAAACACAACTCGACACCAAATGGCTTGGTCTTTTCTTTTCTTTTCTTTTCTTTTCTTTTCTTTTCTTTTCTTTTCTTTTCTTTTCCTAAAGATACTCCTATTGACTTCTAGTTCATATGTGCTCAGAATAAATGTGTAACAAGGAGTTCAGGCACTGACTAGTACGTCCAAGACTGATGGCCCTTTACAAGTGGTTAAACATGTTTTTTGCACTGGGAAAGACCACCTTCTATTTATATAAATTTCTCCAACAAATTGCTTTTCCAGCTGGAGAAACCTGGACAGTTAATCTTGTTCTGCTGTTGCTGGTGCCATACCGCAGAGCATGCACAAGGTTTTGGAGGTGTTTAGAGAGGCCTTCCTTCCTCCCTTCCTTCCTTCCCTCCTTCCCTCCTTCCCTCCCTCCCTCCTTCCCTCCCTCCCTCCTTCCCTCCCTCCTTCCCTCCTTCCTTCCCCCCAAAAAAACTTCTAGCTGGTAGCTACAAGACCTCCTGACTCCAAAATGCTGATGTTCCCACGCTCCGTGGCTTGCAAATACAATTATTTGAAGTGATGTTTAATATTGAAAGACCTTCCCAACTGAAGTTTTGCATCCTGCCTGTGAACAACCTCTCTGTTGTTTTCTTAGCATCTAGTGAAAGAACAAAGGAGTTTTATTTTTTTGTCATAAATAGAGTTGCCTACAATTTGGGAGATGTTTGACAACATCAACACATTCCTCAAAGCCTGAAAATTCCTCTGAGTTTCAGACACACCATGGTGTAAATACTTAATAAAAATAATTAAGCTGATAGGACAAACTAGAAAAGGGTTAAAAAATAAAATAATGTTGTGGGTTTTTTCTTCAGACCTGGTATTTCTCTATTATAATGTATGTCTTGAGGGGAAAAAATAAAAAGAAAACTTGGTTGTGAAAATATTATTTGATTTGCCATCTTAAAGTCGTGCTCCACTTCTTTTGTTTCACATTTTGTTTTCATCTGTGCTTGCCTCTTAAGAGTCCTTTTTATCTCTGATGCTGGCAGCAGCTGTGGAGACACAAGGTGCCAGTGCTGGCTCTTCTCAGGGATCTGGTGCTTCAAGGTCTCACCACAGGTGTGATGAGAGCTTGGGGCAGGACCAGAGACCCCATCCTCACCCTGGGAGATGTCTGGTCAGCGTTCCCACCTTAATTTGATGATGTGTACCTGCTGGAATGATGATGATGGGCAGTCCAGCCCAGACTTTGCTCTTCTGCCTAACCAGTTGGTGGTTTCCTTAAAACATGATCCTTTCCCTTAAAGGAATATCAGAAGCTGTGCTGCAGAGTGGTTTGAGCACTCTAGCCTTTAATCTAATGCTACCTACTATTCACTTGCCCCGTTAAGTATCTTTGGAAAAGATAAATATTACTGCATTTTTTTCCCGCTGATGAATTCCATTTTTTTCTCCAAGACAGTAGGAGAAGTAGACCATGGTTTCCCAAACTGATAGAAAAGCAGATATAGAAACACTCAAAAAATATCTTCTAGGGTAGTGTTAGTAGTTCTTCAGAAAACACAGGGAAATCCAAGAGGTAAGTGTGTGGTTTGAAGTGATTACTTTTACTGTAACCTATGTGAATATCTTTTGGACACGTTACATAGGGTGTGACATCTTGTTTAAGAGCAGGGGACAGGGGCAGGCTGAGAATTCAAGGTCTCATTGCTAACTAGTGACTGGGGCTGTGTAACCAACAAGCAGGAAAAAAGAAAAGAAAATTAAAAAAAGCACCCCCTCTCTTCATTCTTTTTATAAAAAATGTGCCAAAAATATTAATTTGATGTAAATGGGGTGAACTGTAAAAACTGTAAATATCTCTCTCCTTTGTCTTAGTTCCTTCAAACCTAAAAGACAGTCATGGAGATGTAGCACGTTCTTGTAGTTCAAAACTTGCTTGTTCCAAAACTCTGCAAGATGAAGCCTTTGAGCTGTCCTGGTAAGGAAACTGAGCTGACTAAGAAAACCCAGACATGAGGTTTTAACTAAAAAGAACCCCATAAACAGTATTATTTTCTGTAATTTAACATCTAATTCCAATTGAATTGATCCCAGTACTTTGGTATCATCTTCATTATTTCATAGTCCATTCCACACATCCTTGTGGGTTTTTTGCTAGAAGGAAAATCTCATTTCCTGCATCTGTTCTGAATGTGCTTCCCAGGCTTCTAATTTTTCTGCTATTTTATCCTGTAAACAGTGGCACTCAAATACACAGGCATGTTAATGACACTGAAGTTACCACCCTGATAAAGCTACACCTCTCTGTTTCAGGAGTAAGATAGCAACATGCCAGGATGTTAGAGATATTTTATATCTGTAATATTTCACTTGGCTTCCCTGATAGCCTTCTGGTGTATTTTTTTACTGCAGCCCAGCAGAGAAGGAGCTGGACAGGAATTTGCCACGATTCCCCTGGTCCCAGCTTAGACATTGACCAGCCAAGAGATTTTGAGTCTTTTCTTGTTTCTCTACCTGAAAAAGGGGATGATGCATACATATCTCCTTTACACACCCTGTAGTCTGCTTCAGACCTTGGTTGACTGTGATGTTTCAATCATACTCATTACGTAGAGGATTCTATTATCATATTAACTCTGTTAATTGAGATATAATTATTCCTCGATTATACTAGTGTAACTGAGAGGGGAACTTGGCCCCAGGTCCTCAACATTTTCCTTATCTATATTCTCTGTGTTTAACTCTTTCACTATTTTTCATCCCCATAAAAGCCTGTCTTTTTTGTTTTTGTCATGTTTTGGTTCTCTACCCACGTGATTCTCAGCACCATTAGGTTTCTCTGAGGGCTTTCGTGTTTTATAGTGTATCTTTCAAGAAGTATGCTTGAAATCATTGTTTAAAAGAGTCTCTTTGGCAATATGTGTCAGTGCACACTGTGACAAGGAACATAAGCTGTGGAATTATATTCTTTTTATCTTTATTAAGTACTGTGTCACAGCTCAGTCGTGGCACCCAACATGTTTCCTTTCAAGATGCTGTGAGATTTGCAACATGTAGGTACTGAAACTGAGCTGATATCAAACTTCCCTTAGCTAGTCTTGGGCACCTGACCTGCAGAGCTTCCCACAGGGGAAAAGTAAGCTCCATTTCTTGAAATTTCCAATGAGAAGGGACATGTGTCTCCTTGCATTGAGTTACACTGCATCACGTCATGTGACACAAAGTGACCCAATGCAACATGACAGGAGAGGTAAGAAACCAGGGCTTTTTTTTGTTTGTTTCCCTGTTTGTTCTTTTCCTGCAGTGAAATAATTTACCAATGCAATGAAATGGGGATCAAATTATTTTCTGCATGCCCTAAATACATGTGCTATTGCACAATGTAGAAACTTGCTTACTAAATGTTATTTAATGCACTGAGAAGAGGTTTTAAAACAGACAGTAGAGTGTCCTTGTTAGGCAACGTGCCTATTCTTAGACAAATAGTTGACAGCAGCACTCTCCTGCCCTAAATCAAATCAAATTCCCTTTGAAGGCAGCCTTTTTTTTTTTTCCTCCCCCCTTCTTTTTTTCTCCAGGACCCAATCTGGTCCTGGTAACATGGCAATATTTTACTTTCTCTTTGATTACTTGTTTGGTGAGGTTCATAGCCTTAAAATGGTGTTGATAATCTGGGACTTTGTTTTTGTGGAGGTGTGTGCACACACACATGGCCATGGCAAGACTGGAAGGCAAACATTGCCCACCTAAAGGCCCAAGATCCTACACCTTGAGAGGAAGAAGGAGCTTTTTTTTTTTTTTCAGTATACAGCCTGTGGGGAAAAGAATTGCAATTTTTTCTTTCTATTTCAGAGACAAATACTAATAAATTATGTTTGTTCCTTTAGGACATTGAGTATCCCTAAACTTTAAAAACAGTTATGCTTTTCTTTTGATGATTATTGACTATCTGAACTGCCATAAATTCTAGTAAAAAGTTGCATTTAAGACTGCAGCCAAAAAAATCAAATAAAGTAATAACGTGCCATCATGTTGGAGTCTCTGAATCTTCCCCCAGTTTTGGAATCAAATTTGAAAGATGGTGAAATACTCCATCCCATTTTTGCAGACTTCCCTCGACTCCCTAGAGCTTTGCAAGAAAGATTGTTTTCCTGGATATTTCATCCATGGCCAGAACTGGAAGTGCTGCAGCTGTGATGAGCGAATCTGTTCTCATGACATCTCTAGCCCCAAGGCAGGTAGAAAACCCAGAGAGCATCCAAACTTCTGAGTGTTTATTTGGAGCAAACCTTGGTTTTGGACCAACTGAGTTTCACATCAGCAGTTCTGTCATCCTTAAGAAATCATTCTTCTTGATTATGGTCCTGAAGTCAGATTCTTACTTTATCATCTCATTACACACAAAAACCCCAATGTTTAAAATTTAAAGTGCCAGGTGCCAACTCTTTCCAGTAGTTGGCTACTTCAACTTTGAGCTTTCCATTTTTTATCAGTAAATGATAAACTGAAAATTCACTGTTCCCAGTTTAGATCTTTCTCAAAATTAAAGTGTAAATCTAAAGTGGCCACCTGTAAGCACTAAAACCTGAAGACATTTGGATACAAGTGAAACAAACTGTTTAACAAACTGCCAATTGGTTGCATCAGGTTTTTGGAATAACTTTGCAGGGGAGATCCAAAGTTTGTGGTTTTCAGGTTGATTTTTCTTTTCTGTGGTGTGATTTTAAAATGTTTTAAATTATTATTATTTTTTTAATCAAGAAACTGAAGAGCTGGGAAAAGAAATAACATGCCTGTAGATAAACTGTTGCAGAAGAAGGATGATACTACCATGAGCATGTCAAAAGTGTGGGAAAGGTTGGGACAATTGGCTGGTGATTGTGCAAAGCACAGAGCAAGTAGGGAGCTGAGGGATTGGAGGCAGGTGGGCTGGAAGAAATGGGGTGGGAAAGGTGAATTTGCTGCAGCTGTGTGGAGCTGTAGGTCCTGACTGGAGGAAGGATAAGGTTCCTGGTCTGCAGAGCTCTTTCTTTGCTGATAGCCTGGGAAAAGCCTCCTCATCTGTTCTCTGGTTTAGCTGATAGCTGCACAAAGTCCATTCAGGTATGTGTGAGTTTCTATGTGTGCTGGTTTGTAGAAAATTTTCCATTGCACTGAATTTGGCTGAAACTTAATCCTCCAGTCTGGTGGGTTGAATGATTTTTACAATGCTCTGAAGGAGAGAGACATCCTAGTATACTCTGAGCACGTGGTGTGCCCATGCACCACCAGTTCTTTAAAAACTGCCATCCTTTTCCAAGAACCTCTTTGGCTTTTCATTTTTATTTTTCTCCATGTAAATTCTTTCATGGTTTTATGGCAGATGAGCCTGATTACATGAAAGTTTACCTTTAAAATATTTCCCATTTATCAAGCAGTTTTGTTACCTAGAAAATCCCAACGAGGCTACTGCTAATGCTTGATAAGATTTGTACCTGGTAGATTCTAAATTACATTAATGCATAAAGCCAGCAGTGCCAGGCTCCCTATTGTTACAGTTATTAAAGCTGTAACTGAAATGATATCTTTCATATTGATCTTCAGCTAGCAGCTCTTATCCAGAAGCTTTGTTTCACATTAAAGACACTAATGATTGTCTCCACAAAATGAGCAGCTTTAATAGTTAGAAAAAGTTAAATGGAAAAATAAAAAAAACTTTGATAGCCACCTTTGATAGCTCTTCATTCCAACATCTCTCATAGCCACAAAGTGCAAGCCAAACATTAATAGACCTTTTAATAAAATGACTTCAAAGAAATCAATGGGATTTCTCACGAAGCCTAATTTCCAGCAAGATACATTATTTAAATGTTTGTATTCCTTCTGAACAGCTCATGTCCTCCCATAGCTGCCAGAGTTTTTCCTGGAATTTCTTGGGGTATCTTCCTAGGGGTTTCTTTTTTTTAATTTTATTTTCATGGGTCTGGTTTTGATTTACTACCTTATTGAAGATTTTTTTGAAAACAGAGCAAATAAAAGTCCTGTTCTTTTCCAAAGCTGGCAGAATTTCCCATAGGCATAGAGACAACAGCAAATTGTCTATTTGTGGGGCAGTCACAGATATATCCTAACTTTGGTTGCTTTATGGGCTGTAAGAAATCTCTCCTTATTTTCAGGGGAAAAGGGTTCATCTTATCAGGACAGCTCCCCAGTTGCAATTGTGATAAATGCATCTGCAAACCTGAGGCTTTGACTAAGGCTGGAGTTTGTGGGTGAAGAGAATATCATTGTACTCGCTCTTCTTTTTTTCCCCTTGGACTCTTGAGTAGGTTTTCTGTTAGTTTTTTGTTTGTTTGTTTGTTTTGGCTTAGGGTGAGGAGCAGCTGCTGCATTGCTCTTTGTATTTAACTAGATTAATGGGTTTTTTCCCTCCCTTTTTTGGCCATGGTAGACAGAATGTAACATAGGTGTTTTCCATGAGATCATCTGGTGTATGCAGAGAAATGCATAAGAAATTTTATTGAGCTCATTTATTGTACTTGACATGTGCTGTGCATCTAGTTAAAGACTGATATCAAAGGGAAGGACCTTTTCATGAGACTAGCAGCAAACTCACAAAGTGTTCTATACCAATTCTTTGGGAAAATGAGGTGTAATATAGATTATTTTAGGTAGACAAATGTATAGTATACTGGCAGGGTAGAATATGAGGTATCAAACCAATCTGTTCTACTACAGACTAGTTCAGCTTAGTGGCTTTTGCCTGATAAGTTCCAGTCAAGTCACAGTAACAATTAAGTCGAATATGTCACACATTAAATGTTCATATAAGAAACCATGGGGTGAAAAGAGAGAAGGAGGGGAAAGAGAATTGAGAGAAAAAACACCCACAAAACAACCACAGAAGAGAGTGGACTATGCAGAGGTCTGCAGCTACAACACATTCCCCTTAACTCTCCATATCACATGGGTATTCAGCCCTTATTTCTGTGGTGTTTTTCCCAGGCTTTTCCAGTGGAAGAGACTGGATTAAGCTAATGCAGAGACATGTTTTGGCTGCTTATTATTTATTACAATTTTAGTTCCAGGTTTCAAAAACAATTAGGGAAACTGCTTAATAGGAAAATGACTCTAATTACTTGTTAATTGAGGTTATCTGCTTCACATTATTCAAAACGTAAATTGTGTTGACACTTGTACCCAGATATGATTACTTAATAAACAGACTGATGATGCTTCCTGAATGCAGGCACCCCCAAAACAGAAGAATTTTATTTTGCAACTCTGGTGTGTTCAGCTGAAAAATGTGTGTGTGTGTATATATATATAAATAATTTTAAAAATTGCATTAAACTCACTTTTAGCATGTTAGTTCAAACCCATGAATTATACCCTTCAAATAGGGAAAAGATGAAGTACTGAAAAATAAAAGTGAAAGGGTTTATTAAGCTTACATATAATTCATTCAGGTAAGGTTGATTCATAATTAGAAACAGGATCACATAAATTATGCTGTTGCCTCCTGAATAAATACTTCAGTTGATAAATCAAGTATCTGGATCCAAATAAAATACCAGTGTTAATATTTGTCATATTAGTATTTACTCTTCTGTTTGGTTTAGGGGATCTAAAAAAAGAGGATGAGTATTATTTTTTAAAAATTAACACATTTGGGGATGAGATTAGCAGAATTCTGAAGAAGATTGTATTTTCTCAAATGAAAGAATTGATAGTGTGAGAACAAAACCAAAGGGCCCTTTTCCTTACACAGTAGTGTTCTCTGGGACCTCTACTTTTTTACAGAAATATGCAATCCCTATGTTTTAAAATATCTTAGGCAGTGATTTAGATTTCATAGTAACTGAATGACTAATGACATAAAAGGCCACGATGCCATATGATGGAAATCTGTGTCTTTGTCAAGTACATCAGTGTGGGTAGAATATATAATTTTTTAAGCCTTTAGGGAAGATAATGATTTCATGTTTTTCACCTTGAAATTTTGCTGTTTGAAATGAAAGGCCTCAGTTCAGGCAGAGAAGCCACATTTTCAGCTTCAGACTCCATTTCCATGTCTTAGACTCAGGATTTTTAATTGCTGAGGTGTTTTTGGAAACGTGAATCTCCACAAGGCAGGGTCATCAGGCAGTGAGAATGGAAGGTAGGAGAATGGTGGGGTCTGGAATAAGGTTGGTGCTTTGGGTACCAGAGGGCTGTTTGCACACTTCATGGGATAATTTTATTTTTTAAAAAATATATAAGCATAACTCTTCCACTTTGATTTTTTTAACTCAAATTTTCCTTAGCTAAATACCTTTTTAAGGCATTTTCTATACAAATCCTATTAGTCTCTTCTTCAGATTTTGCCAAGGAATGGGGCAAAGATGAAAAGCCCACAAGGATGGAAATTTTAGAGCTGTGTTTGTGCCCATTAATTTTCTCTTCTATGATATTTTCCCATTTTCACTCTGTTTGACATTGAGCCTGAGCTTTGTTCCTGACTCGTAGCCTATGGCAGTGGAACAGGGAGATGAGACCTCACGGAGATGTAGAGCACACATAAAAAGAGAAGATGTGTAAAAACTGAAATGACATGGCAGCTGAAGCAGCTTGTTGCTCAGCTTGGTTGCATGTTTGAGTGGAGAAAGTGAAGTAAATTGTGATATGTAAGAGAATAACACTCGACAGGGTGTATGGTTGTAAGGTATACGGATGCTCAATCATGTGGGGAGGCAGAAGGCTACAGGACATGTGCCTTCAGTATCCTCACAGTCTGGGGACATCCCCATGACCTACAAAACAGAGGGTGTTAGGCTCAGAAAAATATCACTGACAAAGCACATGCAAGCAATTTCAAGAGAAGTCCATCTATAACCTTTCATTAATCTTCCAGCAATTATTAAAGGATACAAATCAGGGGGGGAAATGCACTATCACATGCTTCTGTGTGCATTTGGACTGGATATAGGTGTATCCTCACAGTAGTATATACACAACCAACCATTCCCACTTCCCACTGCTTATACTTCAGCACCTATTAGAGTTACATGTGCCTTTTTGCTAATTTTTCTGAATATTTACAACAACCACTCTCTCTGTGCCTGAATGGGTTTGTGTAATAGACTTGGTGATCTTCAGATCTGGAGTAGGATTATTTGGGGGGGAGGTCAGTCTCCAAGGACAGCATTTTGAATATTTGAGCTGGGAGGAGAATGGCCCTTTGTACAATGACCTTAGAACATTTTAAGATGTTCATTCAGACCATCATTTAAATGTTGATATTTCCTAGAGCCACATAGTTTGCAAATGAGTTTCTATGGCAATGTGTTATAAATTAATGAAGGAATTATAATTTAGGGGGACTTATCTTCTATTGTGCTCCATTTTAACACACACGTGCTTAAACCTGCAAGAAAATGTAAGCAGATATTTTAAAGATCAGCATGGTGAACTATGCCAACCTGCACATATGTATGTGCACCTGTATAAATGAGGCAAATGATCCTATTTTTGATTTGGTGACTTTCCTTCCAGAGAAAGAGATGGTTGTGGAAGAGGCAACGTGCTGCAAAATCTACTTCATTATTTTAGCACATGGAAATTACAGATTCTGGATAGTTTTGTTCTCCCTGTAAGACACTGTGCTGTGTGTTTGCCATTTATAAATCTATAGTCACTTAGGTAGAGACAAACAGGTACATTGACTAATTGATTGGGTTTTGTGAGGACACCCATTACAGAGAGAGAGACAGGCCCTTTATGCAGGGAAAAGCAGCCAAATGCAGAACAGCCACTAAAAATTCCCCTGTAATAAACTTCCCCACCAGGTCTTGTGCCATTGAGGGGAATCCTGCAAGCACAGCAATGCTGGACCAGGCTGATGCTTTTACTCAGTCTTGGAGTTTTCCAAATTCTTTAAGTTCTTGAATTTCCTGCATAGCCATATTTTCAAGAATCTTGTTTTATTTCTAATTTTAGGAGCTTGATGCTGTGCACACTGGTAAGATGATGCAGCTATAGTATAACAGTCTTATTCTGGTTGCAAAAGACCTGCAAGATCATCAAGTCCAATCACTATGCAGGAAAGACAGGAGCAATTAGTAAATATTTGTGAGGTTTGGGGTTTGCATTTGTTTGTTTTTTTGGTTTTTTTTTGTTTGGTTATTGTTTTTTTTTTAAATCAGGTTTGATTTACTTAGAGGAAACTGGTGATGAACTTTTCATGCTACTATTGACTAAGACCAGGTTGAATGGCACCTACCAGTGATGCTAACTTTAGAAAAATCAGCAAAATCAGACAAAATTTTAGGGAACTTAAATGAATCTCATGCTGGAGCCTCAAAGAGTTTTCTGAGCTAGTCCTTGCCTGTTGATTTCAATCTTAAATAAATATTGGGTTGTCATAGACATTACAAAAGTTTGGAAAGGGGCAATCATTGTGCCAATACTCAAAAAGGGAAAACTTGGAAAAATCTATAGGCAAATTAACCTAACAGAATATTGGGTAAACTCATGGGAAACTTGGTTTTAATTTAAAAAAAGAATACATTTGGAATATCATTGATGTCAGTCATAACAACAAAAAAAATTAATAAAACCCCAATAAAGCAGCATTATTTTGGGGGCAAGTTTTGTTCAGCAAGGCAGTCATTTTTGTGAAGTACACTGGAAGTTTGTCACTTGACTTACTAGTAAGTGACATTCTGATTAAATATTAGCTGTGTGCTGTATCAGTGAAGCACACGTTAAATGGATTAAGAACTGATTAATTTACACATCTCAGAAAGCAGTCCCTGGGGAATCATCATCAAGTGGGTGAATTTTTAGAGTTGTTCTCTGGGGACTATTGCTAAGCTTGACACTAATCACTCTTTTTATCCATGATATGGAAGTAAATAGAACAGTTCTAATATTAAAGTAAAGTAGAGATTGATGGACTGGCAAATGGGGCTGGGTAAAGGCACTCGTGAAGAATCATCTGGGTTGCTTAATGGCTGAAAGTGCATTTTCATTTCTCCAAATATGTGGGAAACACAGGCCATGCTGTTCCAGAACTAGGAACAGTACTCTGAGATTTTACTGCAGAACATGGTTCTTATGGGTGTTGCATTGTCAAGAAGTTGGAGCTGACCTTTAGGTGTGATAATGCAGAAATGAGGCAGCAACTGTTCTTGTCTGTCAGTGGCACTGGTGAAAAGGAAACTAGAATAGTGGTATTAAAATAATTCTGATTATGCAAGGAGGGGGGGAAGTGTTGGAGATTAGGAAAATGGTCTTGCTGATGAAGGACCTACAGACCTCAGCATGTTTAAATTACCTGAAAGAAATTGAAAGGCAATTGATTTCATACTTTCCAACATTAAGGGACAACATTGGGCACCAAATGGCTTTTTAATGTAGCAGAAAAAGTCGGTGCAAGATGAAATGTCTGGAAGTTGGAATTCCCCCAAAATAAAGGGAGAGTTACTGTACATTTTGCAAAGACTAGTGGGAAACTATCAAGAGAATTAGTAAAGTCATCATTTTTTCATGCCTTCAAATAAGAAATGGATTCCTTCCAGGGAGATATGAAACAGAAATATTCTAGGCCAAGTCCAGGGTAGTTTGGATAAATAGTTATATACATATTCCTCTACGTTTCTTTTCTCTTTTTGGGTGGTAAGACACTGGTAGCCCCATCCCTGGCAATATTCAAGACCAGGTTGGATGGGGCTCTGTCAACCTAATCTAGTCGGAGGTGTCCCTGCCCACACAGGAGGGTTGGATTTAGATGGTCTTTAAGGTCCCTTCCAACCCAAACCTTTCTATGATTCTATATGGCACATGGTGCCATCTTGATTCCTCATCCGTGTCAAGGGGTGGAGAAGCCAAGAGATTCAGTTGCAGATGCAGTTTGAAAGCCTGCATTGGACTGAGGATGAAAGAGGAAGAAACCTACCACAGAAGTGATAAATCAAAACCTTTTTCCCTCCATTACATGTTGTGTGGTTGTGATTTTGCTGACGGCATATAAGCATGTGCAGCATGGATATATGCATTGAAATAAATACTCCAAGTTCTGGTGTTGTGTACCATGAAAGCTTCTAATAACATCTGACTCATTTGTTCACTTGAGGTGCATTTTCCCTCTTATATTGTTTTTTAAAATTAATTATTTATTTTTTAAAAATCAGTTAGTACTTTGAGTAAGCACTGTCTTTAAGCACTGCCCACATTTTGGATGGCAGGGAATGATTCTTGTTGGGTTGAGGATTTTCTCTTCTATGTGAGAGAAGTGACTTCTCTAGCAGAGCAGAATGAGGAAAATCAAATCAGGAGCAATTTCCAGTCTGTCTAGACACTCCCAAACTTTCAAATGGGATAATTCAATTTCTTTTCTTTTTTTTTTTTTTTTTTTCTCAATCTGCTGCATTAATGTTGTATGGATTGCTGCCAGTGTGATGCCAGGAGAGTAAAACCAGGAGGTTCAGTCTGCTTGGATCAGAAATCTGCACTTCCCTCCCTACACATTGTCTTCAGCACAAGGACCAATTTGTGGAGTGAGCACAAAAGGGAGTGTCATATGATTTGAGAAGTTTCTTTGTCTATGAAAGACAAACACTGACATAATGCTTAAGCAACATGGACAATGGCAGTTTGCAATTGCAATTCTTACTTTGCCAAGACACAAGTGGATGGCACTTTTTCTTCTCTTTAACCCGTGTGACAAAGAATCAAATCAAGAACCCTAAAGCCCAACAGAAATTTGAAGAACTAATTTTGGCATTTAGAGAAGCCAAACAATCCCTAACCTTTGCATTATAGTACTTTTGCTGTGTCAGCAGGTTCTGGTAAAAATGCTAGGCTTTTAATTTTGTGTGAGATGAAGGCAAATTGCAAGTGGAGAATCCCAGAGCTGGGTAAGTGTTAGCAATCACTGCTGCCCTACCTGCTTTGCTGCAAGGTTGTGATTAAAATATAAAACTGAGAAATCTCAAAGGAGGAGGGAAGAAAAGTTAAGCTTTTAAATATTTTCATTCTTTTCCTAGCTGAGTATTGTGATGTCAAATAGAATAAGAAGGAGTCATCCTGCTACTTGACCTTTGCAAAATCACCCATTTGCTTAAAAAGCTATTTGAAGTAGATCAGTCATTATCTTGATTACTGTTTCTTTCATGTTAGTGTTTATAATGGCACCTGGGAAAATCTGTTTTGAAACTTTGCTTCATTCTTTCTTCTGCTGCTTGTGTACTTTGGTCCTCTGAACAGTGCTAATAAGCAGTGCTGATTTTTTATGAGATTGCAGGTTGTGATGATACAAGAGACTAATATGAGCCAACAGGGCTGGGAAAAAACCCCAACATTCAAAAGCTTACTCAGGTTATTAGTGCAAATAGTGCAAAGGGGGAGCAGGTGGCAAGTTAGCTGGCTGTCTAGATATTATCAATCTGACAGGTATCCAAGTGGTTCTGTATTACAGTCTTTAATTTTGGTCTTTAAATAGTTTTTAACAATATTTAGCTATGGGGTTGTCAGCTGTGACCTGTGTAAGAAGATATTCTTTCCAATCACATCAACAATGTACTTTGTGAAAATTCCTGCACTGAGAAAAAAAACAAAGGACTTTCCATTGTAAAAGCCAATGTTTGCCTGGAACCAGCAACCTGAGTTAGAAAGGAGACAGTCACACTGGTTTTTCTCTTTCAGGTTGAAGATGCTGAACTAAGCTTGGAAGTCAGAGCAAAATAGCTTGTATTCAGGTTCTTTGATTTTTGTCACTGGACAATCCTAGTGACTTCTTTGGCCTGTGCTCCTTATAAATCTAATTTCATTCTGGAGCCAGGACTTTTTTCAGCACCACTCCTGTGAAACTTGGACACAACAATCTGACAATATGTCCAGACCAAAAGAGATCAAGTAGCCACCCATGACTGATTGGGTGGAGCATGCTCAAAGATAGGCCTGATGTCTGTGCAACAAGGGATTCTCTAGGGCAGGGACAGCACGTTCCAGCCCAGTCACCCCAGAGGAAACACTAACTTAGGCACAGCTTAAATGTGCCTTTGAGCACAGGCTTCCACTGCTGACTAGATGAGAGCCCCAAGCCAGGTTGCAGACCCAGCCATGCCAGAACTTTTATATTTCTTTCCAAGCCTGCCTGCAAGCATCTGTAATCATTAGAGCAGTATTGGGGTTCTCTCTGCTTGGGAGAGAAAAACCAGAGAGAAACTTGTTGGAATAATTTTGTGAAAATATTTCTGGAGTTTTTGCAACTCTTTTAATTTTCTGTGAGTATTAGTAAGTGTGTTTGTTCACCTGAGTGTTGGCACAAAGGAGGAGTCCTGGAAAACTCTGTTGGAAAAAACTTTCTGCTGCAGAGATCTCTTTGTTTTTCAGCTATCCTTCTTTTAAAAGTTTTGGTCATCTAATCAAAGGGCAGAAACTATAATATGCAATTTTTCCAACTGTTCCTGTACAGTGTATGAAGGACAGCTAAAGAATGCATATGCATATGTTAAGTCACTCAAATAATTTCAATTCACATTTTAGTAAATTATATTATTTTGGGATTTAACAAAGTTATTTAAGTAGCTTATTATTGAATAAAATTGCAAGTTGATTTACTGTTAATCAAACTATGTTTGGGAAGAAAATGGTATTTCAATTTTAACACTGCTGCTTTGTCCTAAAACATCTGCAACAAGGTTGGCTTTTGGACTAAGAAAAAGAAGTTTTTCTTCTCATTTTAATAAAAAGAATGCCTTGTTACCATGTATAGTTTTCTCAGTCATTATTTCAAAGGTCAGTGACACAAATTAAAATGGTTCTTTGTTAAAATAACACTTTTTTTTTTATTATCTACCTTTTCTGGTGCCATAGTCTACCATGAAATATTTTCTGCTGTTCAGTATGTGTGGAATGTGCATTGACAGTAATCAGCTTTAGACAGGTCTGGTTGTAGTTGACACTGCTTTCTATGATCTGCCTTTGATTGTTATACACTGTGGCCACTGAGTGATGTACAGTGCCCAAGGTGGTTTGGAGCTAAGCTGGGTCTGGGAAGCAGGCTGGCCTGGGGACTGGTGTAAACCGGGCTGTGCTCTGCCTTGTGTGGCCGCAGTGATGCTGCTCTGATGCTTGAGCCAGTTGTTTCAAGTTAGCCTGGGCATCCCTCCACTGCCTTTGACAACATAGAGCATATTCTTAGAGAGGAATCTTTGCAATTTCCTTTTATCATTCCATTTTGTATTTCTCCCCCACCCCAAAACATTCCCCCTGTCCCCCGTACTTCTGGCACATGTACGTCCACAGGTGTTATTAAGTGTAGGGTAGCATGTGGTGTCCATGCCTCAGTGCTATCACAGAGGAAGGACTTCCTACAGGAAAAAAATGATCACTTTCAGTATTTTGCAGGCTGCCCATCTCAGCCCATCATTGCCTGGCATCTACACACTAAGGGCAAGGATCCAGCGAACTTGTGAGTGGGCACCATGCCATCTGAACAGATGGGCATGGAAGTAGGCAGCCAGTAGACCATGTATGTGCATCAACTGTGGGTGTTGAGGGCAAGATTCCCAGTGGAGAATGTCCAAACAGCTGTCTGGCCTGAGCCAACATGCCTACGACCAAGCAAAAGTGCCATCCCTAAATCCTGCTGAGTTGGATTAACCTTCAAAAATAAAAACTGCTTCTGCAGTAGCATAAGGTGAGTTTTTGGCTTGTTTAAATCCGAGAGAAAGAATTAAGTAGGCAGGATAAAGAGATGCACTAATGTAGAGCTCATTAGAGAGGACTGAGCATTTGTCTAGGAATACTATGTTCTACAAGGGTATTTATGTGGCATACAGTAAGTGATGACTTGCAGGAGTGTGACATCAATGCTAATTATGCTCTTTCTGTGAAGACAGTCCTTTCAGGAGAGACCAAGCTTTTGAGTGCCTTCTGCTTCTCGTGTATGTGCTAGATGTGCTTTTGCACAGGCAATTCTTTGGGAGTTTTTTCACACATGTACTTACTAAGTTGTAATTTTTATTTTTTAGCACAGGCAATTCTTTGGGAGTTTTTTCACACGTGTACTTACTGAGTTGTAATGATTTTTTTTATTATTTTTTTTTTTCTTACTCCTCACTCTAGAAGTACTATTCTGGGGTGCAATTTTAGGTCAGGTTTGCTGACACAGTTTGCTGTAAGAGCTGAGTTCTCACAGTTATTGTCTGTTTCTTTCTAAGGTCCAAAGAGGACATGAAAATATGTCTTATTAATCTCTGTCTGCATTAACTTTGATTTTTACCTTTTTTAGACACAACATCAAAACCCACATTTTTGCAGTTACAGATGTCAAATACCACTGAAATACTGATGTTTATTGCTTTTTTGTTACTGCTGGTTTTACTGTTTCCTCTATCATCGATGCTCAGCTCATTGGTCATTTTACTAAAGTACCTGCAATAGTTCAGATTAATGTCATGTGAGATGTTGAATCAAAAGTAAAAAACTGCATTATGAAGGAAAAAATATGAATTCAAAGGTCAGTGACACAAATTAAAATGGTTCTTTGTTAAAATAACACTTTTTTTTTTATTATCTACCTTTTCTGGTGCCATAGTCTACCATGAAATATTTTCTGCTGTTCAGTATGTGTGGAATGTGCATTGACAGTAATCAGCTTTAGACAGGTCTGGTTGTAGTTGACACTGCTTTCTATGATCTGCCTTTGATTGTTATACACTGTGGCCACTGAGTGATGTACAGTGCCCAAGGTGGTTTGGAGCTAAGCTGGGTCTGGGAAGCAGGCTGGCCTGGGGACTGGTGTAAACCGGGCTGTGCTCTGCCTTGTGTGGCCGCAGTGATGCTGCTCTGATGCTTGAGCCAGTTGTTTCAAGTTAGCCTGGGCATCCCTCCACTGCCTTTGACAACATAGAGCATATTCTTAGAGAGGAATCTTTGCAATTTCCTTTTATCATTCCATTTTGTATTTCTCCCCCACCCCAAAACATTCCCCCTGTCCCCCGTACTTCTGGCACATGTACGTCCACAGGTGTTATTAAGTGTAGGGTAGCATGTGGTGTCCATGCCTCAGTGCTATCACAGAGGAAGGACTTCCTACAGGAAAAAAATGATCACTTTCAGTATTTTGCAGGCTGCCCATCTCAGCCCATCATTGCCTGGCATCTACACACTAAGGGCAAGGATCCAGCGAACTTGTGAGTGGGCACCATGCCATCTGAACAGATGGGCATGGAAGTAGGCAGCCAGTAGACCATGTATGTGCATCAACTGTGGGTGTTGAGGGCAAGATTCCCAGTGGAGAATGTCCAAACAGCTGTCTGGCCTGAGCCAACATGCCTACGACCAAGCAAAAGTGCCATCCCTAAATCCTGCTGAGTTGGATTAACCTTCAAAAATAAAAACTGCTTCTGCAGTAGCATAAGGTGAGTTTTTGGCTTGTTTAAATCCGAGAGAAAGAATTAAGTAGGCAGGATAAAGAGATGCACTAATGTAGAGCTCATTAGAGAGGACTGAGCATTTGTCTAGGAATACTATGTTCTACAAGGGTATTTATGTGGCATACAGTAAGTGATGACTTGCAGGAGTGTGACATCAATGCTAATTATGCTCTTTCTGTGAAGACAGTCCTTTCAGGAGAGACCAAGCTTTTGAGTGCCTTCTGCTTCTCGTGTATGTGCTAGATGTGCTTTTGCACAGGCAATTCTTTGGGAGTTTTTTCACACATGTACTTACTAAGTTGTAATTTTTATTTTTTATTTTTTTCTTACTCCTCACTCTAGAAGTACTATTCTGGGGTGCAATTTTAGGTCAGGTTTGCTGACACAGTTTGCTGTAAGAGCTGAGTTCTCACAGTTATTGTCTGTTTCTTTCTAAGGTCCAAAGAGGACATGAAAATATGTCTTATTAATCTCTGTCTGCATTAACTTTGATTTTTACCTTTTTTAGACACAACATCAAAACCCACATTTTTGCAGTTACAGATGTCAAATACCACTGAAATACTGATGTTTATTGCTTTTTTGTTACTGCTGGTTTTACTGTTTCCTCTATCATCGATGCTCAGCTCATTGGTCATTTTACTAAAGTACCTGCAGTAGTTCAGATGAATGTCATCTGAGATGTTGAACCAAAAGTAAAAAACTGCATTATGAAGGAAAAAATATGAATAGGCAACTTAATATATTTTCTAATATATTTTTGAGGTATGGCTAGATTAATACTGTAGTGGTGTGCATGTTGCTCTATTTTGTTATGTGTTACAGGCTGTAACAAAAAAGGCTGGGACAAATGTGGAAAGACCCTCACTTTAAATGTTCTTTTCTTGGTTCAATGATTATTGTATTTAATACAATTAAAGCATATTGATGCTTTGAGACCAGGTTCTAGTTTGAATTCCAGTTGGAAACAGGGAGGATTAGAGGCATTGCAGCTGTCAGTGCATTTGTGATTGTTTGATCCCCAGGTACACAGATCTGAATGACCCACAGTCCAATTTAGAGTAGCCTGAAGATTTCTCAAACTTATATTGGTGGTAAGAACCTTTTGTGGCTGCCTCCTCTTCCACATATGTTTTTGGCAGATCTCCTACTCCTGAAAAAGGCTAAAAATGAAGCCAATTACTTCAGCTGGGACTCCCTCAAAGCGAGGATCAGTTGGACACATTTCAAAGTCCATTTGAGTAGCAAGAGAGGAATAAAAGGGCTCCCACTCTAGGGAAAATCTGCTCCTGGGAAGCAGCAAGCCATTCATGGAGAAAAGTATCTAGTGTCTGATGTAGACTGATCTTTAGAGTTCAAATATTGGTCTGATCTGGATACCTCAAATTTGGACTATCTCTTAAGCAATTTTGGGAAGGAAGATGACATAGTTTCAAGCAGATCATGCTTTGAAATCAAACTCATGGTTATTTATTGTCTGATCACAGAGAACTAGTTTAGCTTAACACTGGCTGAAATGTAAAGTAGGATCTGCATAATTATTTTGCTCTGATTTCATGAATGGAGAGGCTGAATAAATTGAGATTCTCCCACAGTCAAAGTGCAGCTGTTCTTGTCTACAGCAAGTTCTGGAGCTGGGGAGCACGTCTGTGGGATTAAACTGCCTTGATATAAACCACTTAACTTCCCAACCTCAAACAGGACCCTTGTACTGGGGGAAAGGAGCCCACTGGGGCACAGAGAGCTTTTCCAGGGCTGAGCAGGGTCCTGGGATGAGCTATTGCTCCTGAGGGTTTGCTCCTGATGTTCCTTGACAGCCTCCATATCTTGAGGATGAACCCAAACCGTCATCTGCTGAGATGACAAAGGAGCATCTCCACGTGGGGAAGCCCATAGGATTTTCTTAGCGTCTTTCACAGCAGAAAAGAAACCACACCACAGTAGACTGTTCCCAAATAATTTCTGTAGATAATGAT
>NW_009953702.1:1880-3197 GCF_000747805.2 Chaetura pelagica | reverse complement strand
GGTCAAGGGTCACGAGAGGGGTCAAAGGTCACAGGGGAGGTCAAGGGTCACCTACAGGGGTCAAGGGTCATCCAGGGGTTTAAAGGTCAACCAGGGGGTCAAGGGGCACCCAGAGGGGTCAAAGGTCACATCTAGAGGTCAAAGGGCACCTCTAGGGGTCAAGGGGGGGGGTTGAGGGCCCAAGATGGCGGCAGGAACCTCCCCCTGGGGCTCCTGGCCCAGCCGGGGGGGGCGGGGCCTCCAGGGGGTCCTGAAGGGAACCCAAGGTGGGGGATCCGGGAGCAACGGGAGGGCACGTCGGGGTAGATGGGGCCACCAGGGGGTCATGGAGACCATGGGGACCTCATGGAGACCCAACTTGGGGTCTTCCAAACCCAATTTATGACCAAGCTGAGGTCGGTGGAGCCATGATGACCACATCTAGACCATGGAGACCTCATCGAAACTCAACTCGAGGTCTTCCAAGACCAAGTTATGACCAAGTTGAGGTTGATAGAAACACCAGGAGGTCATGGAGACCATGGAGACCTCATCGAAACCCAACTTGGGGTCTTCCAAACCTAATTTATGACCAAGTTGAGGTCGATGGAGCCACCAGGAGGTCATGGAGACCATGGGAACCTCATCGAAACCCAACTTGGGGTCTTCCAATCCTAATTTATGACCAAGTTGAGGTTGATGGAGCCATCATGAGGTCATGTAGGTCATGGAGACCTCATCAAAACCCAACTTGAGCTCTTCCAAGACCAACATATGGCCAAGTTAAGGTTGATGGAGACACCATGAGGTCATGGAGACCATGGAGACCTCATCGAAACCCAACTTGAGGTCTTCCAAACCCAATTTATGGCCAACCTGAGGTCTCTAGGGCCACCCCAAGGCCCTAGATGGCCAAGTAGAGGCTGATGGGGCAGTGGTCGCTGCCCAGGACGCTCTGGCGGATCTTGGAGTCGCAAAGAGCCTCTTCCAACCTCTTGGAGAGGACAAAATAATCCAACCTCCAGCCCACGTTGCGCTGCCGGGCCCCGCCCAGGTAGGTCCAGAAGGTGTAGGCGTGGGCGGCGCGCGGGTAGAGGTGGCGGAAGGACCCAACTTGGGGCTTCCAAGGCCAATTTAGGGGCAAGTTGGGGTCGATGGAGCCATGATGACCACACCTAGGCCATGGAGACCTCATTGAAACCCAACTTGGGGTCTTCCAAGACTTATTTATGGTCAAGTTGAGGTTGATGGAGCCACCATGAGGTCATGGAGACCATGGAGACCTCATCGAAACTCAGCTTGAGGTCTTCCAAGACCAAGTTATGACCAAGTTGAGGT
>NW_009953702.1:0-959 GCF_000747805.2 Chaetura pelagica | reverse complement strand
CTCTAGAGGTAAGAGGGCACGTCTAGGGGTCAGGGGGGGGGTTGAAGGCCCAAGATGGCGGCAGGAACCTCCCCCTGGGGCTCCTGGCCCAGCCGGGGGGGGCGGGGCCTCCAGGGGGTCCTGAAGGGAACCCAAGGTGGGGGATCCGGGAGCAACGGGAGGGACGGCGGGGGGGGTAGATGGGGCCACCAGGGGGTCATGGAGACCATGGGGACCTCATGGAGACCCAACTTGGGGTCTTCCAAACCCAATTTATGACCAAGTTGAGGTCGATGGAGCCACCATGAGGTCATGTAGGTCATGGAAACTCAACGAAACCCAACTTGAGGTCTTCCAAGACCAAGTTATGACCAAGTTGAGGTTGATAGAAAAGGTCGATGGAGACACCAGGAGGTCATGGAGATCATGGGAACGTCAATGAAACCCAACTTGGGGTCTTCCAAACCTAATTTATGACCAAGTTGAGGTTGATGGAGCCATCATGAGGTCATGTAGGTCATGGAGACCTCATCAAAACCCAACTTGAGCTCTTCCAAGACCAACATATGGCCAAGTTAAGGTTGATGGAGACACCATGAGGTCATGGAGACCATGGAGACCTCATCGAAACCCAACTTGGGGTCTTCCAAACCCAATTTATGACCAAGTTGAGGTCGATGGAGCCACCATGAAGTCATGTAGGTGATGGGAACCTCATCAAAACCCAACATGAGGTCTTCCAATCCTAATTTATGGTCAAGTAGAGGTTGATGGAGCCACCACGAGGTCATGGAGACCATGGAGACCTCATCGAAACCCAACTTGAGGTCTTCCAAACCCAATTTATGACCAAGTTGAGGTCGGTGGAGACACCAGGAGATCATGGAGACCTCATCGAAACCCAACTTGGGGTCTTCCAAGACCAACTTATGGCCAAGTTGAGGTCGATGGAGCCATGATGACCACATCTAGACCATGGA
>NW_009953701.1:0-347 GCF_000747805.2 Chaetura pelagica | reverse complement strand
TTTGGGGACACCAAGGAGGGGACCCACCCCCCTAGGAACCTCCCCAGGATGTCCCCAAGGGTCCCCAAGGGCCCCTTGATGTCCCCAAATGTCCCCAAGGGTCCCCAAATGTCTCCAAGGGTCCCCAAGTGTCCCCAAGGGTCCCAAAATGTCCCTAAGGATCCCAGGCAGAAGCTGCAGCAGCTCCAGGTGGCCCCATCACCCCCTTTGGGGACACCAAGGAAGAGACTCACCCCCCTGTGATGTCCCCAAGGGTCCATTGATGTCCCCAAATGTCCCCAAGTGTCCCCAGGGATCCCGAAATGTCCCCCAGCGTCCCAGGCAGAAGCTGCAGCAGCTCCAGGAGG
>NW_009953700.1:0-220 GCF_000747805.2 Chaetura pelagica | reverse complement strand
AAATTTCACCCAAATCCTCAAATGTTCCCCCAAATTGCCCCAAATCCCCAAATTTGCCCCCAAATTTGCCCCAAATCCTTAAATTTCATCCAAATTTTACCCAAATCCCCAATTTGACCCCAAATTTCCCCCAAAACTTCTCAATTCCCACAAATTCTCCCCAATTTTGCCCCAAATCCTCAAATTTCTTCCAAATTTCCCCCAAATTCCCAAATTTAAC
>NW_009953699.1:0-309 GCF_000747805.2 Chaetura pelagica | reverse complement strand
AGCTGGTATGTTAGGGACAGAAATAGTGAATTTTTTTTTTTTTCCAAATCATACTCAATAATCCACCATAGTCTTCTGAAAATTGCTTCTAAGTATTTAAACCATAATCCTGTAGTAGCACATACCATATTTTCACCAGCAATGTCTTAACAACACTTTTGGCAAAGGTGATTTTAATGAGATTGTTACTAAGATGAAAAGATGTAATATCAAGGCAACTCTCCAATTCAAACCTTTTCTAGAAATGGAGCATTTGAGTATTAAGTGTATCATTAAAAGTAACAGGATAAAATGTCTGACACCTTAAAA
>NW_009953698.1:863-2725 GCF_000747805.2 Chaetura pelagica | reverse complement strand
TTTTGGCCTGTTTGGATGTAAATCTGGGCCTGCTTTACCTCTTTGAGCCTGTTTGGAACCAAATCTCAGGCTAATTTGCCTTTTTGGGTCCTTTTGGACAAACATCTGGGCCCACTTTACCTATACAGTTCTAATCGGACCCAAATCTGGGCCTTCTTTACATATTCAGGCCTATTTGGACCCAAATCTCACTGTATTTCACCATTTTGGCCCTCTTTGGACCCAAATGTGGACCTATTTTGTCTCTTTGGGCCTGTTCTGGGCCAAATCTGAGCCTACTAATGTATTCGAGTCTGTTTAGACCCAAATCTGGGCCTGCTTTACCTATTCAGGCCTGTTTGGACCCAAATCTCAGTCTATTTTGTCTCTTTGGGCCCATTTGGACAAAGATCTGGGCCTACTTTTCCTCCTTGGTCCTGTTTGGACCCAAACAGGCATGAATACGGGAAGTAGGCCCAGATTTGGACCCAAACAGGCCCAAAAATGCCAAGTAGGCCGAGATCAGAGGCAAAACAGGCCCCAAGGGAGGAAGTTTTGTGGTTTGTGGCTGATTTTTGAGGTGGATTTGGGGCATTTCTCTTCCTTTTCTGGGCACTGGCAGCTCAGGGGGTTTTTGTGCCCCCCTGTGTCACCGTGGGTGGTACTTGGGGTGTTACTGCTGGTGGTCACGGTGCTTCAGGTGGTGGCAAAAACCCTGCTGGGGCTCCGCTCCCGCAGAGCCCGGGGGGGCCTTTCCCGGGGGAGCAGCGCTGGTCTGTGGCCTCTTCCCCTTCCTGCCCCCTCCTGCAGTGCCCAGGGGGAGGGTTGAACCCTTGCTGAGCCCTTGGGCCTCACGGCTGGGCAGGGTGGGCCTCTTGGGTCCTCTTTGGACCCAAATGGGGGCAGGTTTTACCTCTTCGGGCCTGTTTGGACCCCAATCTGGGCCTATGTGACCTATTTGTGAAAGTTTGGACCCAAATCTGAGCCTACTTTGCCTCTTTGGGGCTGTTTGGAGAGATATCTGGGCTTGTTTAATTTTCTCGGGCCTGTTTGGAGCCAAATCTGGGCCTACTTTGCTGACTTGGGCCTGTTTGGACCCCAATCTGGGCCTATGTGACCTATTTGTGAAAGTTTGGACCCAAATCTGGGCCTACTTTGCTTCGTTGGGCCTGTTTGGACCCCAATCTGGGCCTATGTGACCTATTTGTGAAAGTTTGGACCCAAATCTGGGCCTACTTTGCTTCGTTGGGCCTGTTTGGACCCCAATCTGGGCCTATGTGACCTATTTGTGAAAGTTTGGACCCAAATCTGGGCCTACTTTGCTTCGTTGGGCCTGTTTGGACCCAAATCTGGGCCTAATTTGCCTATTTCTGGCTGTTTGGACCCAAATCTGGGCCTACTTTACACATTCAGGCCTGTTTGGACCCAAATCTGGGCCTCCTTTGCCTCCTTTTGACTGTTTAGCGACATATCTGGGCTTACTTGATTTATTCAGGCCTGTTTGGAACTAAATCTGGGCCTACTTTGCCATTCAGGCCTCTTTGGACCCCAATCTCAGTCTATTTCGCCTCTTTTGGCCTGTTTGTTGCAAATCTGGGCCCACTTTACCTATTTGGGCCTGTTTGGATACAAATCTTTGCCTATACCATCCTAGTTCGACCCAAATCTGGGCCTTCTTTACATATTCAGGCCTATTTGGACCCAAATCTCAGTGTATTTTGCCATTTGGGGCCTCTTTGGACCCAAATCTGGACCTATTTTGTCTCTTTGGGCCTGTTCTGGCCCAAATCTCAGTCTATTTTGCCTCTTTGCGCCTGTTTAGACACAAATCTGGGCCTACGTGACCTTTTTGTGCCTGTTTGGACCCAAATCTGGGCCTACTT
>NW_009953698.1:322-831 GCF_000747805.2 Chaetura pelagica | reverse complement strand
GCCTCTTTAGGCCCATTTGGACCCAAATCTGGGCCTACTTTGCCTCGTTAGGCCCCTTTGGGCCCAAATCTGGGCCTACTTTGCCCAGGTCAACGCCTGGGCCAAAAGAACTTGAGAACTGGGGCCAGAAGGTCAAGATTTGGGGCAAAAAGCCCAAGTTTGGTGCAAAGGGTCGAGATCTGGGGCCAAACCAGTTGAGACCTGGGGCAACTGGGGCAGGTTTGGGGGCCGGGGTTGGTGCCACCACCACAACAACCCCCAACACCTGGGGCACAGCAGGAGCTTCCGGTGCTTCTGGTGATGGTGGCACCAACCCCGGCCCCCAAACCCCTTTTTCACCCCCAAATTCCCCATTTTCCCCCCAAGAAAATCCCCATTTCCCCCTCCCCCAAAGCCCCATTTCCCTCCAGAAAATCCTTTTTTTCCCCCAAACCCCTTTTTTTCCCCTTTTCCCCCAAAATTCCCCATTTTCCCTCCTAAAAAATCCCTTTTTCCTCAAAAAAAAAAAA
>NW_009953698.1:0-280 GCF_000747805.2 Chaetura pelagica | reverse complement strand
AAATTCCCCTTTTTTCCTCTTTTCCCCCAAATTTCCCCTTTTCCCCCCCAAAAAAATCCCTTTTTCTCAAAAAAAAACCACCATTTCCCCTCTTCCCCTCCCAAATTTCCTTCTCATTTCCCCCAAATCCCCATTTTTCCCCTTTCTTCCCCCAAATTCCCCTTTTTTCCTCCTTTTCCCCCCCAAAACCCCCTTTTTTCCCTCATTTTCCCCTCAAATTTCTCATTTTCCTCCCAAATGTCCCATTTCCCCCCCTTTTTTCCCTCCAAATTTCCCCCTT
>NW_009953697.1:4740-8102 GCF_000747805.2 Chaetura pelagica | reverse complement strand
AGCTAAGATGCCATCCATCCATCCAGTCGGCCATCCACGTTTCCACCCTTCCATACAAACATCCCTCCAGCCCTCAGGTCCACAACTCCCCCCACACCACACCAAGGGCCTGATCCTCTTCCCATTTTCCTCAAGTCAAGGGATCTGCCAGGCCTCCAGACCTGCTCCAAAGCCAGTGGCCACAGTCATACAGATGCAGCCCAGTGATGTGCCCACCTGTGATGGCACTGGTGGAGATCAAACCGATCCGTTTCCGGCCCCAAACCCCATACAGGTTGAACTTGTAGCGACGGGACGGGGACAACCCCGGCACGGTCACCGTGCGGGATCCGCCGTCGACTGCGAGTGCCTGAGGTTGGCCTTGGTCATCCCTGTACTGCACCGTGAAGGAGTCAAAGCTGCCCTCAGGGACGCTCCACTCCAGCTGGATGGAGCTTGGTGTGACCTTGGAGACTATTAGCCCGCCCAGGCGGGGCCGGAGCGGTGGCTCCTCTGAGGCTGGGGCTGGCACTGCAATGACGATGGTACAATGCAGAACGTGAAGAACCACCCACCCACGTGTCCTCCTGCCAAACCATCTGTCCATCTGCCTGCCTGTCTGATCACAGCTTCAATCCAAGCATCCAACACCCCATCTGTCCTCCTTCTGACCTGACTGGGTGACCACCCACCCGTTGTCCATTCATCCTCTTCTTTGCCCATTGTTCCATTCATCAGTCCCTTTATCTGCCTGTCCATTAATTTGTCCATTCAATTCTCCAAGCTTCCATCTAATAAATGACCTGGTTTTCCACTCAATTTTCCTTCTATCAGTCTTTGAATCCCCCAACCCACCAACCACCTATCCATCCAATTACCCATCTATCCAACCATGTCCCTGTCAAACCACTGTACATCCCTCCCCACCCTGTCTTCTATGATCCCTTGCCCCTCAGCCTTGATCCCCCTGCTTCTGCCCTGGCCATATCTTGGTACCTGCTTTGGCCACGGCCCCTTGGGGCTCCATCAGCTCTATCTCATCTGTGTGGTCCCAGTCCCGCGTGGGTTCCTCTGTGCCACCACCCCCTGCACTCAAAGGAGAGAGGGGGGGTTATGGCATATCCCCAGACCATCTTGTCCCCTCTCCATCCCCATCACCCACCTGCCGTCACCAGGGCTGTGTAGGACTTGGAGACCTGTCCCCTCACCACGCCGTGCACCTCCACCCGGTACAGGGCCCCGGGCACCAGCCCTGGCACCCGGGCCACTGCCGTGTCCCCCGGCACCCGCAGCTCCCCCTCAGCCCCTCCTGGATCCCCCAGGGGCTGGTACCGGATCACCACCACGTCTGCATGGCCCTGCAGCCCCTCCAGGTCCACCAGAGCCTCGCCTGAGGCCCCGGGCAGCACCTGGGGCTTGGGGTGGGGGTTCTGCTGGAGGAGCTGCTGCCGCAGTGGGGCCGGGCTGCGCCGCAGCAGGTACCAGAGGATGGCACGGGCCACTGCCCCCACTGTCTGGTTGCCTCGCAGGGGGTAGTTGGTGGCCCGGAGGTGGCTCTCCAGGCGCTGCAGCAAGGACCCGTTGTAGGAGGAGAGCTTGGCCCCAAGGTCATGGAGGGATGGGCCACCCGGTAGCAGGGGGGACGGTGCTGGGGACACCGGGGACCATGGAGATGGAGTTGACACAGGAAATTGTGAAAATAGTGAGGACTGTGGTCTGGGGGACACTGGGGATGCTGGTGCTTCAGGGGACCTTAGGGACACAGATGAGCCTGGGGATTCTGGGGATGCTGGTGATGCTGAGGATTCTGGTGACACTGGGGACCTTGGGGATGCTGGGAACCCTTGAGATACTGGAAACCTTGGAGATGCTGGTGACCCCAAAGACCCTGGTGACCCCAAGGATTCATCCAGTGACACTGGTGAGGCTGGTGATCCCAGGGACACTGGTGACCTTGGGGATGCTGGAGACCCATGGGCTGATGGTGATGCTGGGGCCACTGGTGATGCTGGAGACCCCAGGGAACCCTGAGAGGACCCTGAGGACCCCCTGTGGGTTGGTAGAGTCTGGCCAAGTGCTGGGAGAGCAAAGGGGACCAGGGTCACCAACCTTTCCCCAAAGATCCCCATCTGCCAGAGCCTGGGGACCCACTGGGGAGACACAGGGATGCATGGACACAGGGGACAGATGGACCCACAGGGACAGATGGACCCACAGGGACAGACTGAGGACAACCATGGGGACACACTGGGAACACCCAGACCCATGGAAACAGACTGTGACAGGTGGACTAACAGGGACAGACTAGGGACATCCAGACCCAGGCAACAGCGGAACGCACAGGGAAGCACCAGGAGGTTTGGGGACACGTGGGGACACATGGGCCCAGGGGGACACATGGACCCACAGGGGCAGATGGGGACACACAGGCCCACAGGGACAGATGAGCCCATGGGGACACACGGACACATGGGGACAGACAGAGACTGTGGACACTGTCCCTGTCCCTCTCCCTGTGGGCATGACATCCCCACCTCTGTCCCCATCCCTCTGCCACCCCCACACTTGTGCCCATCCTGTCCCTGTCCCCATGGCCATGCTGTCCCCATGTTTGCATCACCCCTATCCCCATGCCTGTCACTGTGCTGTTCCCATCACTGTCCCCATGCCATCCCTGTCCCCATGCTGTCCCCATTCCTGTCCCCCACACCCAGGACCCATTACTGTCCCCAACCCCCTCCACATGCCATCTCCACACCTGGCCCCATGCCTGTGCCTACTGCCATCCTCCTGTTGTCCCCACCCCTGCCCTTTGCCAGTGCCGCCTCTGTCCCCATTCACATGCCTGTTCCTTCCCCATCCCTGTCCCCATGCTCATGCCCTCCCCAGCCCTGTTCCCATCCCTGTCCCCACCCATCCCCACACCCATTGCCATTCCCACATTGTCCCCACGCTGAATCCATCCCTGTGCTGTCCCCATTCCATGTTGTCCCCTTGCCCTGCCCGTCCCCTGGTGCCCCCACGCCTGCGGTGACACGTACGGGTGCGGATGCGCAGGGTTCCCGGGGCCCCGAGCTGCTGCTCCCGTTGGGCCTGGATGAAGAGCTCGAAAGCATGGCCAGGTGCCAGCCCTGTCACCTCGAAGGTGACAGCAGAGCCAGGCAGCTCATGGGTGGTCATCGCCGCTGGCTCATCCTGGGGTAAAGGGACATGGCCAAGGACACGCTGGGGACACCAGGGTGGGACCTGGCCCTGAGCCAGGCGTGTGGCCACGGCCAAATGCTGCTGCCAGGGCTGGGGGACATACTGGGGACAGCCAAGGAGGGACACATTTGGGAGAATGTGGTGAGGCCACCTTCTCATCAGGCAGGTGGCTGCAGCCA
>NW_009953697.1:2380-3619 GCF_000747805.2 Chaetura pelagica | reverse complement strand
TGTTGGGGGGCCCCCCTGCCCCTCAGGCGGGTGCCCCCAGCCAATGGCTTGTCCTGCCAGGGCTGAGGGGCATTCTGGGGACACATTTCATATGTATTTGGGACACCACAGTGGGGAGGTGTCCTTGTCCCTAAGCAGGGGTGCAGGCAGGTGGCTCATCCTGGGGACAAGGGACATGTTTGGGACACTGGGGCCACCACACTGGGGACACATCCCTGAATAGGGCAGCAGTGGGTGCCTTGACCACTGGCTTGCTCCAGGGACAGCAAGGGACATGTTTGGGACACTAGGCAGGGGCCACCTCATTCCGGGGATGATGGTCAGACTGGGATGACCACACTGGGGTCCCAGTGGTGCTGGGGACCTGTTCCCACCCCTGTCCCCAGCTCACCAGGGGGACAAGGGCCACCTGGTAGCCATCCACTGGCACGGGCGGCCGGGGCCAGGTGACACGGAAGGACGTCTGGTTACGGGCAGCCAAGCGTGGTGTCACTGACGGGATCTCTGCGGGGACACGGTCCTGTCAGAAGGTGCCACCTCAGGGACACTTTGGGAAGCCAGGGGATGGGAAACCCATGGGATGGGGACACCCTGGGGTCACCATGGAATGGGACGTATGTGGCATGAGGATACGCTGGGAACGCCACAGGACAGGGAGGTGATGGGAGGGGAACACCCTGGGGACACCAGTAGATGGGACACCCATGGGACAGGTACACCATGGGGACACCATAGGGACAGGGCACTCAGGGAATGAGGACATCTTAGGGACATCATAGGACAGGGACAATCTTAAGATACCCTGGGGACACCCAAGGGACAGGGACACTCTGGGGACACTATGGGGACACCATGGAATGTGACACCAGAGGATAAGGATATCCTGGGGCCACTGTGGATGAGGAAGAAGGTGGGGGGACACGGGGATGCAGACACTGGGGGACTCTTCAGAACCCTGGGGACACCTGGGGACAAATCAAGGCGGCCTCAGGGCCCACAACAACCAAAGAAGAAGGTGGGGGGGCATTGGGAGCACTGGGATAGGGTCAATGGGGGGACCTTCTGGGACCCTCAGGGACACGTGGGGACACACTGAGGTGGCAGGGCCCATTATGGCCAAGAAAGAATGTGGGAGAGCACTGAGATGGGGACAACAGGGGAGCACTGGAGACCCTTGGGGACCCCTGGAGACCCCGTGTCCATACCCAGGTGGCAGTGGTCCCCGCCACGGCCAGGGGG
>NW_009953697.1:0-2247 GCF_000747805.2 Chaetura pelagica | reverse complement strand
GGCAGCCACAGCTGTCCCCAGAGGGGTGGGGACAGAGCTCCTGAGCCAGAGTCTGTCCTGTGGAGAAAGGGGGGACACAAGGGTGACAAGGCCCCATGGCCCCTGCATGATCCCTCCAGGTCCAACCCTCAGTGTCCTCCCGTGTCCCACTGTCCCCCCAGGTCCTCCTCTTGTCCTCCCCATCCCTCTCCATACTCTTGTCCCCCCATGTTCCCCCCAAGTCTCCCTGTTCCCATGTCCCCCCATGTCCTCCTCTTGTTCCCCTCATCCCTACTCCCCCCTGTCCCTATGTCTCCCATGTCCTCCCCCATGTCCCCCAGTGTCCCCATTCCCACATCCCTCCAGGTCCCTTCAGGTCCCTGCAGATCCCCATGTCCTCCCATTATCCCCCCATGTCCCCCTGTGCCCCTATCCCCACATCCTTCCAGGTCCCTCCAGGTCCCTCCATGTCCCCATGTCCTCCCATTGTTCCCCCCTGCCCCCACGTTCCCTCGTGTCCCCATGTCCTCCCCTTGTCTCCATCATCCCCTTTTACCTCCCCCCATGTCCCCTTTTGTACCCCCATGTCCCAGTGTCCCTGAGTCCCCCCCACACCCCCGGTACCAGTGCCAGCCTGGGGTCCCTGGCTGTCCCCGCACTGTCCCTGCAGCGCCCGCACTTGTCGCTCCAGCTCCCGCAGCCGCCGCAGGACGGTGACCAGTGTCATGGGCCCACAGGCCAGGGGGCCGGGGGGGGACGCAGGGGGGGTCCCCAGCCCCCCCCGCAGTACCAGTGCCAGCAGCAGCAAGGGCAGCCCCGGGGACATGGTCCTGTGGGGACAGATAGAACCTGTGGGGAACACAGAGACACCCCCAGGGGACACAGGGACATCATGGGGGACACACGGACACCCATGGGGACATCCAGTGGACACAAGAACATCATAGGTGGGACACAGAGGGGACATGGGGACACCCAGGGGGACAGAGGGACATCACAATGGACACCTGGACACCCACGGGAAACAAGCAGGGGACAAAAGGACATCCACAGGGGGCTCTCAGGGGACACAGGAACACCCGTGGGGACACCAGGGGACACAGGGACATCACAGGGGACACCTGGGCACACCTGGACATCCACGGGGACAGCCAGAGGGGACATCAGAGACACAGGGACATCACAGGTGGGACACAGAGGGGACACAGGAACACCCCCAGGGGACACCCACCCACACCCCTGGGTGGCCCTGGCACCAGTGTGCCCAGTAAACTGTCAGTTACCTCTCAGTAGCCCACCAGTAACCTCCCAGTAACCCTCTAGTAGTCCCCCAGTAACTCCCCAGTAGCCCCACAAGTAATCTCCCAGTAACCTCCCAGTAGCCCTCCAGTAGCTCCCAGTAGCCCCCAAAGTAATCCCCCAGAAACCTCCCAATAGCCACCAGCAGTTCACCAGTAACCTCCCAGTAGCCCTCCAGTAGCTCCCAGTAGCCCCCAAAGTAATCCCCCAGAAACCTCCCAGTAGACACCAGCAGTTCACCAGTAACCTCCCAGTAGCCACCAGCAGTTGACCAGTAAGCTCCCAGTAGCCCTCCAGTAGCTCCCAGTAGCCCCCAAAGTAATCCCCCAGAAACCTCCCAGTAGACACCAGCAGTTCACCAGTAACCTCCCAGTAGCCACCAGCAGTTGACCAGTAACCTCCCAGTAGCCCTCCAGTAGCTCCCAGTAGCCCTCCAGTAGCTCCCAGTAGCCCCCAAAGTAATCCCCCAGAAACCTCCCAATAGCCACCAGCAGCTCACCAGTAACCTCCCAGTAGCCACCAGCAGTTCACCAGTAACCTCCCAGTAACCCACCAATAGCTGTCCAGCAACCTCCCTGTAGACCCCCAGTAATTCCCCAGTAGAATTCCCCACTTCCCAGCAACTTGGTAACTCCAGCAGCTCCATCAACAGCAGCAACACCAACACCAGTAACACCAGTAACACCAGTCATCCCCAAGAGCACCAGCCACACCAGTGCTCCAGCAGCTCCAGTCAGCCCCCCAAGCCCCCCAGCCACACCAGTGCTCCAGCAGCTCCAGTCAGCCCAGAAACACCAGCAATTCCAGTTGCTTCCAGCATATTCAACTCCAGCAACACCAGTTCATCCCAATCACACCAGTCACCCCAAGCCCCCCAGCTCTCCCAGTCCCCCCAGTGCTCCCAGTCCCTCCACCTCACCCAGTCCCCTGAGTTCCCCCAGTTCTCTGAGTCCTCCCAGTCCCCCCCCC
>NW_009953696.1:0-457 GCF_000747805.2 Chaetura pelagica | reverse complement strand
CCCCATCCCCCCCTGGGGACATCTGGGGACACTTCCAGCCCCCCTTGGGGACATCCTGGGACACCCAGACCCCCCCCGGGGACAAGGACACCTCTTGGAGACACGGACGCGCCTTGAGGACATTTCATCTTCTCTGGGACCATCAGGAAGGAGGAGCTGTGAGGGGGGGACACACACTTGGGGACACCCCCATCCCCCCCTGGGGACATCTGGGGACATGTGGGGGCACCCTGACCCCTTGGGGACATCCCGGGACACCCAGACCCCCCCTGGGGACAAGGACACCTCTTGGAGACACGGACGCGACTTGAGGACGTTTCATCTCTGGGACCATCGGGAAGGAGGAGCTGGGAGGGGGGGGACAACACTTGGGGACACCCCCAGCGCCTCCTTGGGGACACTGGGAGCTTCTGGGGACACTTCCAACCCCCCTGGGGACATCCCGGGACACCCAGAC
>NW_009953695.1:0-576 GCF_000747805.2 Chaetura pelagica | reverse complement strand
CCCCATTTTTAACCATTTCCTTCCATTTTACCCCAATTTTACCCCATTTCCTTCCATTTTGCCCCCATTTTAGCCCCATTTCCTCCCATTTTAACCCCATTTTTAACCATTTTCTCTCATTTTAGCCCCATTTTTAACCATTTCCTCCCATTTTACTCCCATTTTTAACAATTTCCTTCTATTTTAACCTCATTTCTCATCATTTCCTTCCATTTTAGCCCCATTTTTAACCACTTCCTCACCTTTTAGCCTTTCGTCCTGTTTTATCCCTTTTCCTTCCATTTTAACCCCTTTTTTAACCATTTCCTTCCATTTTAACCTCATTTTTCCCCATTTCCTTCCATTTTACCCCCATTTTTAACCACTTCCTCCCATTTTAGCCCCATTTTGAACCATTTCCTCCCATTTTAGCCCCATTTTTAACCACTTCCTCCCATTTTACCCCCATTTTTAACCACTTCCTCCCATTTTACCCCCATTTCCTCCCACTTTAACCCCATTTTAGCCCCATTTCCTCCCCATTTTTAACCCTTTCCTTCCCTTTCACCCCCATTTCCTCCCACTTTAACCCCATTT